>NC_084616.1:58279413-58489413 GCF_033978795.1 Nerophis ophidion
TATACATATATACATATATATATATATATATATATATATATATATATACATATACATATACATATATACACATACATAAATACATATACATATATACATAGATTATATATATATATATATATACATAAATATATATATATATATATATATAAGCGGTAGAAAATGGATGGATGGATATATATATTATATATATATATATATATATATATATATATATATAAATATATATGTATATTCATTTTCTACCGCTTGTCCCTTTTGGGGTATATATATATAATCGTGAAATAACAGTTGATCGTTGTGGAAAATAAGGATATCACAATTTCTACAGCCATTTGTGTTACAGTTCATATTGATTACAGTATTTTACTGTAAAAAAAATTAAAACAATGCTGTGAAATCCTGGTAAGGTTTCTGATTGGTTGTACTAAATGATGTTGTTTTGTTTGGGATTGGTTTTAATAAAAGATGTCGTGTTGTTGATCCTTATGTTAGTATGTCCTGGTAGAGGAGTAATAATTGGTCATGAGCTGTAGAAGTCTGATTGAAAGCATCCCCCTCCAATGCGGTTTTACTTTCACTCTGACATGTGCAAAGCCAACATGGAGGAGCAGGTGTGCCGTTGTGAGTATTTCTAAGTTCTTCCGACATTATTTCCTCCCTGCACCTAAACATACACAGAGCGGTCATCCGATCCGTGCACAGTGAGGGACCACCTTAAACCTTTCTTACACCTCCTAAAGCTACCCACCTCCAATCTAACAACAACAGCAGAGCGCTCTGTGGCTCATTAACCTCCCACTGGAGGTGGGGGGGTAGCGGGAGCAGGGGGTGGAGGGGCCGCAGGGGGGTGGGGGGTCAGGGGCATCAAAGTGGCAGGATCACCGTAGACTCACCCAGAAATCCTACCATGGGGGTCTGGAGCCACAGCGTCTCACCCCCTAATGAGAGGCCATCACACACACACACACACACACACACACACACACACACACACACACACACACACACACACACACACACACACACACACACACACACACACACACACACACACACACACACACACACACAGTTGAACCCTTAAGACCAGCTGTAAAAGAGAGTCTGACATGCCTGTCTTGACACCCCTCTCCCTAAACTTCGCACATTCCAACCACGACACCACAGCATTGCCTCCACTGTCTCCGGGAGCGGAGTCGTCTGAGTGAACAGAACAATAATGCGAGATTCATTTTCTGACTCTGAGTCTTTCGCAAGCATGATATGAAACCGTAAGTCTGAAAAAGAAAAAAGACACGTACTCTTATATTTGGGCTGTGGAGACTTATTCGTGCATGCAAATAAACAGGTGGCGACAGTTTTTCTTCCTGTCACACACGCACGCACACCATTGACCTGGAGAGGCGGCACAGAGACCCGCTGGAAAAAGAAGTGTCTCTATGGCCTCGTTTACACTGCACACCAATTTGGATCTCTTTGCCCTCAAGTGACACGGATCAGATTTTTTTTTTGCAAGTCTAAACGCTCCAAAGTGCTTCACATCTGAACAACACAACGACAAGACGACTGAATTATCGGTGCCTCACTTGTCAATAGTGCACAAACAATAGGATTTATGTAATATATGAATATATATTTTGATTTAGAAAACAGCGATTGTTGAAAGACCGGAATTGACTCTGTGCCACATTTGCTGCCATGCTAGTCGAAAAATAAAGCTCCCGTAGATCAATCAGTCAATCAATGTTTATTTATATAGCCCTAAATCACAAATGTCTCAAAGGACTGTACAAACCACTACGACTACGACATCCTCGGAAGAACCCACATAAGGGCAAGGAAAACTCACACCCAGTGGGACACCAGTGACAATGATGACTATGAGAAACCTCAAATGTGGGCAACCCCCCCCCCCCCCCAAGCGACCGAAAGCAATGGATGTCGAGCGGGTTTAACATGATACTGTGAAAGTTCAATCCATAGTGACTCCAACACAGCCGCGAGAGTTCAGTTCAAAGCGGATCAAAAACAGCAGCGAGAGTCCTGTCCACAGAAAACCATCACAAGCGGAGGCGGATCAGCAGCGTAGAGATGTCCCCAACCGATACACAGGCGAGCGGTCCATCCTGGGTCTCGACTCTGGACAGCCAGTACTTCATCCATGGTCATCGGACCGGACCCCCTCCACAAGGGAGGGGGGGACAGAGGAGAAAAAAAAAAGAAGCGGCAGATCAACTGGTCTAAAAAGGAGGTCTATTTAAAGGCTAGAGTATACAAATGAGTTTTAAGGTGAGACTTAAATGCTTCTACTGATCCACGCTGATGTCCGATTTCTCAAATTAACAGGCATTAAAAGATGAAAACTCTCCCAAATATATTACACTAAATGCATCCATTCATACATCATATTACTTTTATTTACCTTCACATTAAAAAACAAATGATCAAGGTATTGCGATTTTCATTTTCTTTTGTTGTAGGAGCGACTTCCTCCTGGTCAACTTCCTCTGTATTCACGTTATCCAAGTGCGCATCCAAGTGACGTCAAGGCTACATTGGGGCCTGTCCGCGTTTACACCGGAGTCTGATAAAAATCCCATTTTACTTGCAGTGTAAACAGTCAGCTGGAAAAGAATCAGATCTAAAAAAAAAAAAAAATTCAGATTCAGGCCACTTTGGCCTGCAGTATAAATGTAGTCCAAGTGTGTTAGCGACTTAAAGGGGAACATTATCACAATTTCTGAAGGGTTAAAACCAATAAAAATCAGTTCCCAGTGGCTTATTTTATTTTCCGGAGTTTTTCTCAAAATTTTACCCATCACGCAATATCCCGAAAAACGGCTTCAAAGTGCCTGATTTACACCATCGCTACATCCACCCATCTATTGTCCTGTGACGTCACTGCGTGAAGCCACCAGAAACAAACATGGCGGATAGCACAGAAAGGTATAGCATAGTAGCTCGGATTCAGACTCGGATTTCAGTGCCGTGAGCGATTAAACAGATTACGCATGTATTGAAACGGATGGTTGGAGTATGGAGGCAGGTACCAAAAACGAAATTAAAGAAGAAACAGAAGCTTTTGAGCCATATCATGACAAACAGCGGCACGGTAGAAGCGCGGAAAAATTCGGCGATCGCCTTCCAACCAACGATTAGTATGTTTGTTTGGCATTAAATGTGGGTGGAGGGAAAGGCTGGATGCAAATATAGCTACAAATAAGGTATAAGGATGCAATATGTACATACAGCTAGCCTAAATAGCATGTTAGCATCGATTAGCTTGCAGTCATGCTGTGACCAAATATGTCTGATTAGCACACCCCACATAAGTCAATAACATCAACAAAACTCACCTTTGTGATTTCTTTGACTTTATCGTTGGAAATGCATCTGCTTTGAGTGTCACGGGATATCCACACATTCTTGCCATCTCTGTCGTAGCATAGCTGTCATCGGTAAAGTATGCGGAACAAACGAGGGACTTTCGCATCTTTTGGGCACTGGTGCAACTTGAATCCGTCTGTGTTCGTGTTGGTACACCGTCCGACAACACACCGACGAGGCATGATGTCTCCAAGGTACGGGAAAACAGTTGAAAAAACGGAAAATAATAGAGCTGATTTGACTTGGTGTGTGTAATGTGTATGAGAAAATGTGACGTCACGGGTGAAAGGTCATTGCTCCGACAGGCGAACAATTGAAAGGCGTTTAAATCGCCAAATTCACCCTTTTAGAGTTCGGAAATCGGTTAAAAAAACATATGGTCTTTTTTCTGCAACATCAAGGTATAAATTGACGCTTACATAGGTCTGGTGATAATATTCCCCTTTAAGAAACAACAGAGGAGTCCATCCATCCATCCATTTTCTACCGCTTGTCCCTTTTGGGGTTGCGTTGGGTCGCTGGAGTCTTTCTCAGCTGCATTCGGGCGGAAGGCGAGGTACGCCCTGGACAAGTCGCCACCTCATCGCAGCAACAGAGGAGTTTCAATGCTAATTCTAGGATCATGAAGCAGAGTCATGAAAGAAGTCATGCTGCTATATTTATTATTATTTGATATGTAGTCTCACATTTTTGAAAGCCTTACGATGCATGAAAAGTTAGATTTACTGGTTGATGAGTCATGATTATTTTTTATTAATTAATTATTTATAGAATTTTTATCAAATTAATTATCATTAATTAGACATTTTTGGTCAGTGGACTAGTCAAATGATCTACTTTGCACACACGAGTAAACAAATTGACTTGATTTCCAAAAGCCATTATGGTTAATTGTTAATGAAAGAGACATAGAATTAGGGATTCATCTTTTTAGATTACACACAAAGTAAATAATATCAAATAAATAAATAATATATATTAATAAATAAATTTCAGTGAAAATTTGAAACTGAAAAATATGTTTTTCAATCCTGTACTGTTAGGATTATCTAGCTGCCAACAGTCCTCCTACAGAATAATATTATAAACACAATGTGATGTCCTGATCAATTGGACACTGATCAATATGGGGGAATTTTCTTACAAATGTATGTCATCCCTATTGCAGATTATTGCCTTTTAATATCGATCACAAATGCTGATCCCCTCAGGCCAATATTACCGCCCTTTTTAGTCCCCTGGCTGACAAGTTAGCAGATATTTATATGTACTGTGTGTCCATACACAGTTTGGAGCCACTTCCCTAAGTTAATGATAATCATCCCCATTACGACATATAAACCGCATTTGTATATCAAGTATTGTGATCAAGTATTAGGACGGGGCTAAACAAGTTACACACTGAGATCAAGCAGGAGTAGGCAAGCTAAAAACTAAGCTAACCGCCAAGCTAGCTTGGAAGAAAAAAAACATAAGAAACAAGTCATGCTTAATTTAAGAAGTGTATAAATGGAACTACATTACAGAAGGAAATTAGCGGCAGGAAATTAACAAGTAGATTAATAAGAAAATAGAGCAGGGGTGTACAAATGTTTTGACTTGAGGGCCACATTATGCTAAAAAAAAATGGCAGAGGGCTGAAAGCCGACTGGATGTAAAGTAGATATATATATACAGTATATATATATATACACAGTATATATATATATATATATATATATATATATATATATATATATATATATATATATGTATATATATGTAGGTGTGGGAAAAAATCACAAGACTACTTCATCTCTACAGAGCTGTTTCTTGAGGGGTTCCCTCAATCATCAGGAGATTTTAATGGAAGCATTCACATACAATGGTTTATATAGAGCACAGAGTGGGTGGGTACAGGCAGGCGTAGGGTGTGGTGATTGGCTCATGTGTTACCTAGGAGGTGTTTCCGCCTGTGGCGGCATGTTGAAATGATTTCACTGCGCTTGTTGAGGGATGATAGCTCTGGATGACATATAATAAACAGTTTCTCTTTTAAGCATAAGTTGCATCTTTTATTACCACTGTTGTAAGGTGTGCTGGATGCAAGAATTTGCCATGTTATTGAATATTCAACATTATTGTCTTTGAGGTTCCAAATGTGTTTGCTGAGTTCGGTAGAATTCTGCAAAGTCTGGTTTCTAAAGGAGGCGTTGTGATTATTCCATCTTGTTTTGAACGCTCCTTCGGTTAATCCTACGTACGTGTCGGATGTGTTAATGTCCTTGCGTATTACCTTTGCTTGGTAAACGACTGATGTCTGTAAGCACCTTCCGTTGAGAGGGCAATCAGGTTTCTTGCGACAGTTACATTCATTATTGGTTTCAGAGTCGTTTAGTCTGGGGGTAGGCAGTCCTTTTGCAATTGCTTTGTTGTGGTTTGAAATGATTTGTTGCATGTTATTCATACAGCTGTAGCTCAATTTAATGTTGTTCTTGTTGAATATTTTTCTTAGGGTGTTGCCTTTGGGGAAGTGTTTGTCGATCAGAGTGAGGAACTTGCGGCCGATGTTGGTTGAGACGTCTTTGCTGAATGGCGGATTGTACCAGATGATGTTGTTTCGTTTTCTGCTCTTTTTTGGTTGGTTTCCTGGAGTGGGTTCATAGGTGAGGGTGAAGTTGTATCCGCTTTCATCAAGTGCTGTATATATATATATATATATCCATCCATCCATCCATCATCTTCCGCTTATCCGAGGTCGGGTCGCGGGGGCAACAGCCTAAGCAGGGAAACCCAGACTTCCCTCTCCCCAGCCACTTCGTCTAGCTCTTCCTGGGGGATCCCGAGGCGTTCCCAGGCCAGCCGGGAGACATAGTCTTCCCAACGTGTCCTGGGTCTTCCCCGTGGCCTCCTACCGGTTGGACGTGCCCTAAACACCTCCCTAGGGAGGCGTTCGGGTGGCATCCTGACCAGATGCCCGAACCACCTCATCTGGCTCCTCTCGATGTGAAGGAGCAGCGGCTTTACTTTGAGTTCCTCCCGGATGGCAGAGCTTCTCACCCTATCTCTAAGGGAGAGCCCCGCCACACGGCGGAGGAAACTCATTTCGGCCGCTTGTACCCGTGATCTATATATATATATATATATATATAATGTGTGTGTGTACATACATATTACATATATACACGTATACATATATATAAATATATATATATCCAATCCACTTTATTTATATAGCACATTTAAACAACAAGAACGTTTCCAAAGTGCTGCACAGCCATGTTAAAAACAATATTAAAAAACAATGTTATGCTCCACCAATGACTGAATAAAAACCAAAAATAAATAAATAAATATGCATATATATATATATATATATATATATATATATATATATATATATATATATATACTCCGTTTCCATATGAGTTGGGGAATTGTGTTAGATGTAAATATAAACGGAATACAATTCTTTGCAAATCCTTTTCAACCCATATTCTACTTGAATTATATTTATATAGCGCTTTTTCTTCAGTGACTCAAAGCGCTTCACATAGTGAAACCCAATATTTAATTTTTACATGGATACCAGTGTGGGTGGCACTGGGGGCAGGTGGGTAAAGTGTCTTGCCCAAGGACACAACGGCAGTGACTAGAATGGCGGAAGCGGGGATCGAACCTGCAACCTTCAAGTTGCTGGCATGGCCGCTCTATCAACTGAGCTTTACTGCCCCCATTCAGTTGAATGCACTACAAGGACAAGATATTTGATGTTCAAACTCATAAACTTAACTTTTTTTTTTTTTCAAATAATAATTAACGTAGAATTTCATGGCTGCAACACGTGCCAAAGTAGTTGGGAAAGGGCATGTTCACCACTGTGTTACATCACTTTTTCTTTTAACAACACTCAATAAACGTTTGGGAACTGAGGAAACTAATTGTTGAAGCTTTGAAAGTGGAATTCTTTCCCATTCTTGTTTGATGTAGAGCTTCAGTCGTTCAACAGTCCGGGGTCTCCGCTGTCGTATTTCACACTTCATAATGCGCCACACATTTTCAATGAGAGACAGGTCTGGACTGCAGGCGGGCCAGGAAAGTACCCGCACTCTTTTACTACGAAACCACGCTGTTGTAACGCGTGGCTTGGCATTGTCTTGCTAAAATAAGCAGGTGCGTCCATGATAACATTGCTTGGATGACAACATGACAACCTGTATGGACTTTTCAGCAGTAATGGTGCCTTCACAGATGTGTGAGTTACCCATGCCTTGGGCACTAATACACCCCCATACCATCACAGATGCTGGCTTTTGAACTTTGCCCCTATAACAATCTGAATGGTTATTTTCCTCTTTGTTCTGGAGGACACAACGTCCACAGTTTTCAAAAACAATTTGAAATGTGGACTCATCAGACTACAGAACACTTTTCCACTTTGCATCAGTCCATCTTAGGTGAGCTCGGGCCCAGCGAAGCCTGTGGCGTTTCTGAGTGTTGTTGATAAATGGCTTTCACTTTGCAAAGTAGAGTTTTAACTTGCACTTACAGACGTAGCGACACACTTTAGTTGCTGACAGGGGTTTTCTGAAGTGCTCTTGAGCCCATGTGGGGATATCCTTTACACACTGATGTGGGTTTCATATGCAGTATTGCCTGAGAGATCGAAGATCACTGCCTTGCTGCTTACGTGCAGTGATTTCTCCAGATTCTCTGAACCTTTTGATGATATTACGGACTGTAGATGGTGAAATCCCTAAATACCTTGCAAAAGCTCGTTGAGAAATGTTCTTAAACTGTTCGACCATTGGCTCAGACATCCATCCATCCATTTTCTACCGCTTATTCCCTTTTGGGGTTGCGGGGGGCGCTGGCGCCTATCTCAGCTATTTATTCACAAAGTGGTGACCCTTGCCCCATTCTTGTTTGTGAATGACCGAGCATTTCATGGAAGCTGCTTTTATAGCCAATCATGGCACACACCTGTTCCCATTTAGCTTGTTCACCTGTGGGATGTTCCCAATAAGTGTTGACTGAGCAATCCTCGAATTTTTCAGTCTTTTTTACCACTTGTGTCGGCTTTTTTGAAACATGTAGCAAGCATCAAATGCCAAATGAGCTAATATCTGCCAAAAATAATCAAGTTTACCAGTTCAAATGTTAAGTATCTTGTCTTTGCAGTCTATTCAATTGAATATAGGTGGAAAAGGATTTGCAAAGCATTGCATTTGTTTTTTATTTACAATTTACACATTGTGCCAACTTTACTGGTTTTATAATAACTCATCCTACATTTCTTACAATGCATTTCTCAATAATTATTTTACTACAACACATGCATTAAATTCAAGTTTGATTAGAAACGTATAAAAACTAATTTCAGATCAGTAAAAATATGATTTTTCTGAGGAAGCCTCAAAACAAAATTCTGCTAGGGGCCTCAATTTAGCCTGTCTACCTACACTTGTCCAGGGTGTACCCCACCTTCTGCCCGATTGTAGCTGAGCTAGGCACCAGCGCCCCCCGCGACACCAAAGGGAATAAGCGGTAGAAAATGGATGGATGGACTTACATCAAGTATACACTGCAGACAGTCCCACACAGTAAGCCATGGCCGCCCTGTGCTGGAAGCTATTCATTTTGTCATTCTTTTTAAAATTTCTTTATATCAGAGCAGACAAAAATAAGAGGATCAGTACCAAAAATGAAAGCACATTGACTAAGATGATAAAACAAAAAACTGACATGTTACTAAAAATATAAATACAAGACAAATATGTTGACAGAAACAAAAGCCAATCATATTTAATTTTGTCTTGTCGATGGGTGGGACAAATCAAAAATATATCCAATCACAGCTCTTAAATGGCGTACATTGAAAGAGGGGTGGGGTTTAGGTTTGAGCGAGAGCCAATCAAATGCTTTTCCATTGTGGGATAAGGAATTCGCCACCAGAACCAATATGTTGTATATTTGTACACCAGGGTGATAGCGGTCAGGTCACATTTCATATTTTACTGCTATGATGCAAGTCATCGATTCTGACATCGACACAACTGTAACACAAATCTATCAGTGTTGCGCCAAAAAATGCGGTTTCCTTGCACCGCGAAAGCGTGTACCGCTTTTGGGCTTATTCTGTCCACAACTGATAACTAACTACATTGTAGGACAAATACTTAAAGTGGTTATCACACGGTTGTGTGTTTGAAATTGTTTAAGCCTTTATCGTGTCCGGAAAAATGACAAGAGTTGGCCATTTCTATGGTAATAATGGGTTTGTCGAGGACTGTTGTTGATCTGACGTTAATGTGCTAAAACCTCTTTCTTATTCAGAAGCTACATACAATACATTTTTGTTCATGCACATAATAAATTATTAGTCAAGTGTTTGGGTGTATTCATTAAAGATAGTTAAATATATGATAATGAAGTATATAAACTGTACTGTTTACATTTTGAAGTACCCTATATACCAGGGGTGTCAAACTCATTTTAGATGGGGGGCCACATGGAGAAAAATCTACTCCCAAGTGGGCCGGTCTGGTAAAATCACGGCACGATGACTTTTACAGATTGTTTTCTTTGTTTAAAAATAAAACAAGCACATTCTGAAAATGTACAAATCATGTTGTTTTTTTACACTTACATGTTGTGGTTAATAGTATTATACCTTTATCTGTTGTTATCTATACTTTCTGAATAAATTATGTGATAATGTACAACAGCCAACTCATTGGTGTTTATTTTCAATCCATCAAGATAAAAATACAATATCAAAATCAAATTACAGTATGTTATTTATGTTGCGTTTCCTCGACTGATATACTAACATCATGTAGTTGTTTTTGTTTACATATGTAGCATCATTTATAAAGATACAAATAATTGCTATTACGGCATCTGGTGGACACATTTAGAACAGCAGTTTATTTCAAAGAAAAATGTTGGCTCCTATTAGACTTAGCAAAGTCATCCCGTGGGCCGGATAAAATCTGTTGGCGGGCCTGACCCAGCCCGTGGGCCTTATGTTTGACACCCCTGCTATATACCCATTAGAGAGTTACTTATTTGATAATAAAGTACTGTTTACATGTTTGATACTTTTTTTACATATATGATAGAGGGCCTACAGTACTGTACTGTTTACACCTTGGAGTAACTTTTAAAAAGCTAAAATCAAACAAACAGCATTCTAGTGATTCAAAATAATATTTTGATATTGACACATCATCTGTACATATTCTAGTATTCTACTAAAGTATGCACAAATGAGATGTGTCAATATCTTTGCATCACTTTTCGGCAACTAATAATACATTGATTTAATGAATAAATGCAAACACGCTAATACGTATTGTTTGCTTCGACAAATAAGAGTTAAAATTGGATGAACAGTGGGGCAAAAAAGTATTTAGTCAGCCACCAATTGTGCAAGTTCTCCCACTTAAAATGATGACAGAGGTCTGTAATTTTCATCATAGGTACACTTCAACTGTGAGAGACAGAATGTGAAAAGAAAATCCAGGAATTCACATTGTAGAAATTTTAAATAATTTATTTGTAAATTATGGTGGAAAATAAGTATTTGGTTAACCATTCAAAGTTTTCATTGATGGAAGGAGGTTTTGGCTCAAAATCTCACGATACATGGCCCCATTCATTCTTTCCTTAACACGGATCAATCGTCCTGTCCCCTTAGCAGAAAAACAGCCTCAAAGCATGATGCTTCCACCCCCATGCTTCACAGTAGGTATGGTGTTCTTGGGATGCAACTCAGTATTCTCCTTCCTCCAAACACGACAAGTTTATACCAAAAAGTTCTATTTTGGTTTCATCTGACCACATGACATTCTCCCAATCCTCTGCTGTATCATCCATGTGCTCTCTGGCAAACTTCAGACGGGCCTGGACATGCACTGGATTAAACAGAGGGACACGTCTGGCACTGCAGGATTTGATTCTCTGTCGGCGTAGTGTGTTACTGATGGTAACCTTTGTTACTTTGGTCCCAGCTCTCTGCAGGTCATTCACCAGGTCCCCCCGTGTGGTTCTGGGATCTTTGCTCACTGTTCTCATGATCATTTTGACCCCACGGGATGAGATCTTGCGTGGAGCCCCAGATTGAGGGAGATTATCAGTGGATAATTACTCCCACAGTTGATTTTTTCACACCAAGCTGCTTGCCTATTGTAAATTCATTCTTCCCAGTCTGGTGCAGGTCTACTGTACAATTATTTTCCTAGTGTCCTTCGACAGCTCTTTGTTCTTGGCCATAGTGGAGTTTGGAGTCTGACTGTTTGAGGCTGTGGACAGGTGTTTTTTATACAGATAACGAGTTCAAACAAGTGCCATTAATACAGGTAACGAGTGGAGGACAGAAGAGCTTGTTAAAGAAGAAGTTACAGGTCTGTGAGAGCCAGAGATCTTCCTTGTTTGAAGTGACCAAATACTTATTTTCCACCGTAATTTACAAATAAATTCTTTAAAATTCCTACAATGTGAATTCCTGGACTTTTTTTCCACATTCTGTCTTTCACAGTTGAAGTGTACCTATGATGGAAATTACAGACCTCTGTCATCATTTTAAGTGGGAGAACTTGCACAATCGGTGGCTGACTAAATACTTTTTGCCCCACTGTAGCTTCTAAAGAAGAAATAGGTTTTTAGCACATCAGCAGTTCTTTACCAATAATACCATAGAAATTGTTGAAGTTACAGGTGAAGTACCAATGTCGCACGCACACACGCACACACACACACACAAGGTGTGGCGAAATTATTCTCTGCATTTGACCCATCACCCTTGATCACCCCCTGGGAGGTGAGGGGAGCAGTGAGCAGCAGCTGTGGCAACGCCCGGGAATAATTTGGTGATTTAACCCCCAATTCCAACCCTTGATGCTTAGTGCCAAACAGGGAGGTAATGGGTCGCATTTTTATAGTCTTTGGTATGACTCGGCCCACGGCCAACTCTTTATTTTGTTGGACAAGATAAAGGCCTAAATCATTTTAAACACATATCCCGATTGTAGCTGAGATAGGCGCCAATGCCCCCCGCGACCCCGAAAGGGAATAAGCGGTAGAAAATGGATGGATGGATGGATCCTTATGGCAACCATAAATATAAAACGATTGTCTTACATGTAGTAATCAGTTGTGGACGGACAAAAGCCAGCATTAAAGCCCCCACTTAAATATTTTTCTGCAGAACCAAATGCCTTTGCATTTCAAGCCACATTCCCAGCAAGAACGTTGAGGTAATAAGGGAAAATGCAACAAAAACACACATCTGTCGATCAGCACGACTGACGGGACGTGGCAAACACACAGAAAACACGTTGGTGTGCCAGTCAGAGAGAGGAAGAAAAGGAAAGGGGGATACTTGGAGTAGCCAGCAAGGCAAGTGCAGGGTGAAAGAGGTGCAGGGTCGAGGGAAGAGGCACCTTGCAACAGCTGCTCACAATTATCCTTGCACGGCCTGCTTAGCGCACACTACTGTCTGTGTGTCTGTGTGTGTGTGTGTGTGTGTGTGTGTGTGTGTGTGCGTGTGTGTGAGGGCTGAGACCACAGGCGCCAGGAGGGGAGCAACAGGTCAGAGAGGATGAAGATTATAAAAATACTAGCAGGCTGATGGCCTTGGTTTTGCCTGCGCACAGTAAGTGTCTGTGCTCGTCCACATTGCCACAGGATGAGGACGAGTCCGCGCGCATCCTGTATGAGCACAGGCTCATACATTGTTTTTTTTAGACAGACACAACTTTAATAATCCATCCATCCATTTTCTACCGCTTATTCCCTTTCGGGGTCGCGGGGGGCGCCGGCGCCTATCTCAGCTACAATCGGGTGGAAGGCGGGGTACACCCTGGACAAGTTGCCACCTCATCACAGGGCCAACACAGATAGACAGACAACATTCACACTCACATTCACACACTAGGGCCAATTTTAGTGTTGCCAATCAACCTATCCCCAGGTGCATGTCTTTGGAAGTGGGAGGAAGCCGGAGTACCCGGAGGGAACCCACGCATTCACGGGGAGAACATGCAAACTCCACACAGAAAGATCCCGAGCCTGGATTTGAACCGAGGACTGCAGGAACTTCGTATTGTGAGGCAGACACACTAACCCCTCTTCCACCGTGTTTAGCTAAATTAACTTTTCTTTTTTTACCTCATCCGAAATTAAATCCCTGATTCTCCAAAAATAAGCATGATTAATTATTAATCAATAAGTTAATTATTTCATTTTAACTTCGTCAGTAGATCATATAAACTATGATAATCTTCACTATTTTCCGACCATATTCATTAGAATCAATTGTAAAGTGGATGAGTCCCGGGCGCCCTCTGGTGGTACCTTCCTTTTACTGCAGGAGAACAATTCCAAGCAAATACATACGAAAAGATCAAGTTGTATTTCACCCGGCATTCTCTAATTATTTAAGACTGCAAATACATGTTTGAGTGAACATTTTTAATACCAAACTGACTGTAACTCCCATCATTGTTTTGCATGATCCATCTCTTTAAAATATATTTTTTTACACAACCAGCAAACAAAATCTATCAGCCCTGATGAGTGTTGTGATTGCACATTCTGACAATATTAATGTAAACTGAATATATTAAGCTAAGATGCACTGATAAATACACTGTAGGTAAGATGGCTATTATAACCAAAACAAAATTTTAAAAAAGGTATTCAAATAAAGCTGCGTGATGCATGCATGCATGCAAAAAAAAATTAATAATACACCACCACACCACCAAATACCAGGAGCTATTTGATCATGGGAGCCTAGCACCCATCACCACTCTGCATTTATACAGAATACAAATAATATGTGCCTGGAAGGTGAGGAAACTAAATTCTGTATTGTTCATGCAGCCTAATTTAACTATTAATGAGCTATTTATTATTGTTAATGTTGCAAAAACATAACTGGCCATTGAAGTATTAAACCAAATAAAACCTTGATTAAAAGGATCAAAATAGAACAATGCTAATCTCCAACTTCTCCAAAATAAATAAATAAATCCAAAAACCTGTGTATGACATGAATTATTTTTTGGGAAAATGTTTTTTTTTTTGGGTGTAAAAAACTTTGATTCTTCAAGTAAAACTTAGACTTGGGGTTTTTCTCTATAAAGAAACATAGTATTTGCCTTCCACATGATCACAACACCTCTGTGGTTCTATGGAAAAAGGTTCCTTGGCACAGCGTTGTTTCTACAGCAAAAATCATTGTTGTCCTTTTCCTTTTTTTTGCTGGACCAGCTTTCTTTCAGGCAAGTGAGTTCAGGTGCAATTATGTCTCCATCCTGTGAGTTACATACACAGTACATACTTCATTACTGAAACCCTACTGTAGATAACCAAATCTTCAATTTCCTGATAAATGTTACCTTAGGTTTTGAGAAGTTGTTTTTGATGCACCATTGCACAAAGTGCTTCCGGGCTGCGTCTAGGCCCTCAACATCTGCCTTCTTATAGTAAACTCTGATCAGTTGCTCAGCAAAGTGTTCAGGCAGAAGTTTGGACACCTGACAGGGAAGAGACATAGATCCTCTACGTGTGAAGATGTAAAGTAGATCCAAACATGCTTGTGTAACTCACAGATCGCATTAAGTTCTGACCTGTTCCTTGGATATCTGAATGGTTTTGGTGGGGTCAGCCTTGCAATAGAAACGCATATTATCAATGGGGTTGTCCTTTTTCATCCCGTAGTCCAAATGAATGACCTAAAAAAAAAGTGACGTCATAGATGAACAGTAAAAGTGAGCAATGTAAGATAGTGTTAATTAAGTTAGACACTCACGCTAACTATAAAGTCTTCAGTCTGGAGAGGGACAAGCAAGGGGCCAGTCTGAGGAACTGAACTCTGCAACTCCTCCTCCCATTTTGCAATCATTTCCTTTGGTTGGAAAGATGAAAGGGATTAAGAGTGATAACGTGCTTTATTATCCAATAACCATAATGGTTATAGAAATTGTGATTTATTTTTTTGTCCATTCAGAGCCAGGCCCATACTAGTCGTTTTCATGTGAAAATGCAAATCCTTAAAATAGCATTCTCTCCAAAATTTCAGAATTCAAGATTGTTTATTGTCATATGCACAGTTAGACGGTTTGCCGTACACTGAAAACCTTACTTTTCGATTCCACCCTTCAACAAGTCACACGGTGCTTAGCTAAAAATAAAAAATAAATATAAAAATGTATATGGATATGTTTCTTTTACTTTTTATTCATAGCTGTATGTAGAAGTGTCTGGTTGTATCTGCTGCTTTAATGTCTTTAATGTCCTCTGTGTTCTTTGATGTTTCCCTCTTACACACATGGAAGAGGGATGTGTACCATGGTTATGAGTTGTTTTTTTTATTTTTTTGTTTTTCTCCCTTGGCCTCAGTCTGCACCTCCTCTCCAGGGCCCAGGCAAAGACCGATTTTTTAAATTTTATTTTAATCTTCTATTTTTTTCTCCCCCCCTTCCCCCCCTTTGTTTACCTGTATGTCATCTTTTTTGTAAGGGGCGCTGGAAGCCGGCAGACCCGTCAGCGATCCTGTTCTGTCTCCCTGTAATGTTTGTCTGATCTTGAATGGGATTGTGCTGAAAATTGTAATTTTCCTGAAGGAACTCTCCTGACGGAATAAATAAAGTACTATCTAATCTAATCTAATCTAATCTAATCTAATATACAAGGCACAGTAAGTAACATAACATTATTGCACACTGATTGACAGTTAGCAGTATAAATATGGAGATGACCTTGGGTCACAGCAGCAGTTAGTGTATTTAGTGATCAAAGGTGTCTACAGTGATGGTTCACAGTTCGGGGGTGGTCAAGGTAGCTGTCTTTTGTTCAAAAAGACAGAATGTTGCACAGAATGTTGCCATCGCACCAATTCACTCAAGTTCAACCAAGCCCAATCAGCTTTCTAATTGGTCTCTGTGCAGTGCTCAAAACACGCACGTCAACTGTCCAGTCAAAATTGACGTGTTTATTTTGTATACAAAGCAGGAACGAGGACATGTAACAATATATTGACCCTTAAGTGCTGAAACAGCACAATTATTGTACACCCACGTAGCTCAGACTCACTACCCGTTCCTGTTCACGATGCTGAGTCTTCTGAGTAATGTGTTATATAAACATTTATTTCTTAGTTTAAATGTATTTCAAAATGTTTCAACCTTTATTTATCCAGAGTAAAGCAATTAAGAACAGGTTCTCATCTGAAATACGGACCAAGCACAGAGGCAGCGTTCACATGTTGGAGATATTGAAGTGTGATGATAATCTCTCATCGTCTCTTATTCACCAACACAAATTACCGCTATATATATTGCTCTCAATAGTTCACAAGTGCTCTCAAAGTGGGGATGAAAACTTTTTTGGAACATAAATGAATGTTTAAAATAGACATGATTTTCAAACGAAAACAGACATGGAGAATTCCTGCAACTTATCTGCTCTGTCACTGCATCACCGCATTAAATCTTGTATCCCAAAAAGTGTATTTTCATGATTACAATTATTACTATTCTTTTTATTTTAATTATTAAACCGTACAGTCATTACACAATGAGCTCTGAGTATATGCTTTTTTTTTAATAGACATCTAGTGTCTACTTTTAAGTCTGTGGTATAAAATGAGTAAAATATCAATACAGTATTTGTTTTTCCAGTTTTTGCAGCAATCATGTGCTTTTTGAGCGCAAGATTACAAGAAACATTAATACCAAATTTATAAAATGACAAGCTCACTCAGAGTTGCTGAGAAACAATTTCTAAAAAAGATGCAGCAAATTTAGGCATTTTGTACAGCAACAATCACAAAAAGCCCGTAAAATACTGGAGGCAGTGATATTGGTCAGATATTATCATCTATAGCAGGACACTATAAACAGTGTTGCCAAACATACATTACTATTGTATTTGTATAAGAAGTTTACCCAATGTAGGATTGACAATTTTCCAAGCTTCCATAGAGTACAATAATCAATGCGACCTCTTTATTACAGTTAGCAGACAAACAGCACTGCACATGATGTTGTGCATTGTCTCATGTACCTCTTTACAGCCAAGCAAGAGTGCTGTTCTGTGAATGGCAGATTTTTTTTCTATGGCCCTTTTAGTTTATGTTTATGTAAAACTGTTTGTAAGCAATTTCATACAGTATCTGCGGTTAGATTTTTTTGTAGCAGGTGGCAAAATTGGGCATGTACAATATGCTTCCTCAAAATACGTCAATTTTAAACTTTTGGTATGATAAGTGGTCGATTTGCATTTGGCAACGCTGTTTGTGACTGCCAGAGGTGGCAGTTAGCAAGTTTGAGCACCCCTTGTGGCAATAAACAGTGTGTACACCCAGACCACCAAAATCACTTCCACACTCTACTGTGACAAAAGCAATATTGCAATATTGTCTTTGATTTTTATTTTTGTTTTTTTTAAATTGACTAAAATATTTAGTTGTCTTGAAATGCCAAATATATTCTTCAGTGTTTTTCAATGGCTGGATCAAGTTTACTAGCAAATGCAAACAGCAGAGTTAAGGATAGTGTCCAAGTGGACTGATGGTTAACAAATACAGTATTTTTTTAATTTTCAGCACACACCTGAGTAATTTCCAAGGGTATTTCACTCTGGGTTTGTCCGACAAACTTGTAGAGACGCCTCAGAAGAATGTTTTGTAGAATTTGCCGTGCTTCAGCCAACTCCGGGGTGGAGGAGTGGAGAATTTGCTCAAACACGCAATCTAAAAAAACAAATAGTACATTTAATTAAGTATGTACAGCAAAAGTCTGATCTACAAAGATCACAAATAAGCGCTAAATAGTTTGATCCAAGTAAAACGCACTATTACTGTATTTTTTGGACTATAAGTCGCTGTTTTTTTCCTACTTTGGCCGGGGTTGCGACTTATACTCAGGAGCTACTTATGTGTAGGGATGTCCCAATCCAGGTTTTTGCACTTCCGATCCGATACCAATATTGTTTTTGCACTTCCAATCCATACAGATACTGGCCTATCCGAGCATGTATTAAAGTTTAAAGTTATTTAGCCTAATTAGTTGTCAGATTCATGTTGAAAATGGTTTTAGTACTCTTGATAACTAGCCAGCTGAATTAGGTGAGTTTGAATAATACACAATGGTTGGTATTCAAGGATAAACACAAAATAGAAAAAATTATACCTGACAAACAGAAATGTCATCATTAAACAGTAAAAAAGTGAACAGTATAAAGTGCAAATAATGCTGTAAACATTATTAAAAAAAGCAAAACACACAAACAACCTAAGTGGGATAAAATGTCTATAACTCAGCATAAATACTTGCTCTTGAACAAGTGTAAACTTAAAAAAAAAACTATCTACACACTCCTTTCAAATGTTTGCCCCAGTCAGGGGTGGGGGGGGCAAACATTTGAAGTCCTAGGAAAATAGTTTGGAAAATTTTTTCCAACAAAGACGAACACTTCAAGATGCTCAGGTGTCAGCCTGCTCATGTGTTCATCTATGATGAGTGCTAAAAAGCCTCTCACTCGCAAGAGTCATCAAAAAGTCTTACAACTTTACCACCACGCTTGACTTTATTGTGGCATGTTCTGCACTCCACCTCTTCATCTTTTTCGTTTTGTACGGTAAAATAATCCCACACAGTTGACATTTTAATCCGTAGCTTTTAATTCACACGCCCGTTTTAACAGTTAGAACACAGACCTTCGGACGTGTTGAAGGCTGGAAAATGCGGAACGGAGCGTAGGGAGCAGCAGAAGAGTGGAATGTATGATTTAAATCGGTGCGTTTGAAAATACGGATTAAAAAAAAAAAAAGTGGATCTAGATCGGCATTTTCCCATGCCTTGCCGATACGCATTTTTTGGCAAATATCAGCGGCCGACCCGATCCAAATATCAGATCGGGACAACCCTACTTGTGTGAAATTATTAAACACATTACCGTAAAATATCAAATATTATTATTTAGCTCATTCACGTAAGAGACTAGACTTATAAGATTTAATCGGATTTAGCAATTATAAGTGACAGATTTTTTGGTAAACGTATAGCATGTTCTATATGTTATAGTTATTTGAATGACTCTTATCATAATATGTTACATTAACATACCAGGCACCTTCTCAGCTGGTTATTTATGCGTCATATAACATACACTTATTCACCCTGTTGTTCACTATTCTTTATTTTAAATTGCCTTTCAAATGTCTATTCTTGGTGTTAGGTTTTATCAAATAAACTTCCCCCAAAAATGCGAGTTATACTCCAGTGCGACTTATATGTTTTTTTCCTTCTTTATTATGCATTTTCGGCAGGTGCGACGTATACTCCGGAGCGACTTATACTCCGAAAAATATGGTAGTAGGTGTGTTACGGATGATGTATTAATACTGTATGCAATTGATTACAAGTGCAAAAGTGGTGTAGACCGCCTTGTCTAAATCAGGATTTGGTCGCATTGAAGACAGTCATTTCCCTACACATCTATTGCATCATGTTCCAACCTGTTCTGTTTTGCTATTATGTGGAACATGCAGCACACCGCTACAGATCCGTGGCACAGTTTCTGAGCAATATAGAAGCTCCCCCGTTATTTCTACAAAACATAACAGACATTTGAGCATGCATGAAATGCTCCTAGGTAATGGCTAGCACTAACTGCCACTGCGAGCTGGAATAGAATAGAATAGAAAGTAATTTATTGATCCCTTGGGGAAATTCAGCACCACAGTTTGCTCACAATAAACAATAATAATAATAACTAATATATGACATGTATTTTGTATATAATATATGTATAATATAAATATATTCTACATATGTTCTACATTTAAGTGCAGTCAAGAAGGAACATATGCATTATACAGTCTGATGGCTGTCGGTATGAAGGACCTCCTGTGTCGTTCCGTGTTACATTTTGGGAGTCTGAGCCCTTCACTGAACGTGCTCATTCTCTCCGCAAGGTCAGAGTGTAGTGGGTGGGAGGTGTTGTCCATAATGGTTAGGAGTTTTGCTAGACTTCTCCTCTCTGACACCACCGCCAGAGAGTCCAGCTCCACTCCCACCACGTTACTGGCCTTCTCTACCAACTTGTCCAGTCTGTTTGCGTCCCTCACTCTCAGCCCGCTGCCCCAGCAAGCCGCGGCATACAAGAAAGCGCTCGCCACCACCGACTCATAAAACATCTTCAACATCTTTGTACAGACGTTGAAGGATCCTAGCCTCCTGAGGAAGTAGAGGCGCCCCTGTCCCTTGTAGAGGGCCTCAGCGTGTTTTGACCCATTCAGCTTGATCAACTGGATCATTCAGGGATGATCCAGTTGCAAGAAAATGCAATGTAACAAGAGTTTTTCCATAGGAAATATTGCCTTTTTTGTGTGGTTTCCAAGTCTAAATCAGCCATATCCAGCAGCTTTTAAAAAATTGCTGTCTATTTTTTTTTTTTTTTTTTTTACTTCTGACAGTCCAAATATATTGACACGCCTATAAGGGATTGTCTCTGTCCGTTTAATTTCATTGCATTTTACCGTTTTCCTCCTGCTCCAAGCCAACTACATATGTCTAACTGTTCCGCACATACTGTATCTTTCAAACTTGCAACATACACCACCTTTAAACCTGTGTGTGTGTTTGCCACTCCACACACAGGTTTGATAAATCATATTGCGAGCGCTAAATGATTTCATTTGAATCTTCTTCCAGTATTGTCTGTATTCTAACAGCCTGCATGTATTTTAAGACAAACAATCTAGACAAAAATGGATTTGATTTATATAGCACTTTTCTAGACATTTACTCACTCCACATTCACACTTTGATGATGGTAAGTTACATTTGTACCCATAGCTGCCCTGGCATATACTAATTGAAGCGTTGCTGCCAATTTGCGCCTACAACCCCTTCAACCACATTCATACACCAGTGTGAGCTGCACTGGGAGCAACGGTGAAGTGTCTTGCACAAGGACACAACGGCAGGGACTATGATGGCAAAATCAAATCTGGAACCCTCAAGTTGCTGGCAGAGCCCCTGTACCCTCTGTGTCATGCCGTCCCCACGCGAAATGGATTGCTTGAGCCATTTTGCTCATTTAAAAGACTTTTCAGTGCACAAGATTAATAGATCAGTTTAGCGCACGCTATTAATTGTATGTGTTTTAATACACGCAAACCTTTTGTAGATCAGGCACTAAGTGTTTCTTTCTTCATGAGTAAAACTGATGTGCTCAATGCTTTTCCTCCTACTGGACAATACATTTTACTAGCAGTGGAAAAACCAAGATAACTCTTAAAAAAAGATCGCAATATTTGGCCAATGATAACAAACATACCACAATACTCAATATATCATGTCATTATCTATGCATTTGAAGAAAATAACCACTTATTAAAGCAATTTCCTTCAAGCAAACAAAATGAAATTTGGTAAGTATTTTAAACAAAAAAAATATACAGGACATTGTTGAGTATGAACCTGTCAGCTTGGTGTAGGCCTCCATGTCATCTATGGCTGTTGAGAGCGTGAACATCTTTCCACCTGAGCCTTGGATCTGGATGTGATTATCGGCCTTCAAAAAGGCCTCATTGATCCTGTATGGTCACAAGCAACATGTCATCACTTCTAAAGAACATTATAGGTCCCACTCACCAACAAACACAAATATATTGAAATATTTTCAAGAGTTTGGAATATTATTTATACTCCTACCATAAGACAATAAAGCCAAATCATTCAATGAACTCACAGAGATCCTCAAAGAACAATGGTGCAAATAGAGGAACTCACATGGTCTCTATGATGTTGCCCACCCTGTGTTGGTAGGCTCTCTTGTGGAGGCAGTTTCGTGTGTGGAACATGTCGTACAGATTGCCCACCTCCTGAGACAACACAATTAGCCCTAATTTAGAAAGAAGTCACAGCTCTGTGTGAACAGCACCACAGAATTTACAGGTCCGTAAAAATGCACTTCAATACATTAAATAAAAACATATTCTGTGTATCCAGCACCATCCTTTTAGACTGAAGTTATTCTACCTAGTCTGTATGCATAAACTGATGAAGCTTGCTCGGAAGAAAGGTGAAATGTCTTCTAAGACAATCTGAACGGACTAGTTGCGATCAATTCAATGTCCTGAGAATACAATGACTTGGATCCATGAAGTGAAGTGAAGTGAATTATATTTATATAGCGCTTTTCTCAAGTGACTCAAAGCGCTTTACATAGTGACACCCAATATCTAAGTTACATTTTAAACCAGAGCAGGTGAGTAAAGTGTCTTGCCCAAGGACACAACGGCAGTAACTACGATGGCACAAGCGGGAATCGAACTTGCAACCCTCAAGTTGCTGGCACGGCCACTCTACCAACCGAGCTATGCCGCCCCATATGAGAATAATCATATAACACCAATCACCTTCCTTTACTGGCTGAACGACATAAACAAAAGTGGAAGTGGTTTTGCCAATATTTAGGACAATTACCAGGGTCGATGTGTAATTTACAGTGAAGTTTCAACGCAAGATCCCAACTGTAGCCTTCTTACCATGAGAAAAAAAAAACATATACAAGTTGTAACAATGTTGACACCTTGTCTCGAGTGCAAATGAGCTTCTGTCCGTCTTCCTCACACACCCTCACAAATTTAAGGAAGCGACGATAGTCTGAGTTGTTCTGGATACCCAGGTGGTAGCAGTCCCTGATAAAA
Source organism: Nerophis ophidion (assembly GCF_033978795.1). Classification (NCBI taxonomy): domain Eukaryota; kingdom Metazoa; phylum Chordata; class Actinopteri; order Syngnathiformes; family Syngnathidae; genus Nerophis; species Nerophis ophidion. Next base: position 58,302,515 of record NC_084616.1, read on the forward strand.
CAGGACAAGTTGAGCTGAACAGAAGTAAACTAAATTTTAAAAACGTAAGCAAGTCACACCTGGCAAAATAGTCCCACTTGTCCACATCAATACCATTTCTCTTGTTGGCTACAATTTCATAAAGGAAGGATTTGTCCTTCTTACGTCCCGTGAAAGGCCACTGAAGAGAAAGCACACCAGTGACAAACTGCATATGTGTGTGTGTGTGTGTGTGTGTGTGTGTGTGATAGGGCCAGATACCTCTTGGTCCTGGCCTGCGTTAGTGGTCAGAGGTCCTACAATGAGCTCCTTGATGAAGTTGATGTCCTTAGGCAGCACCAGGCCATGATCCTCCATCAGAGGCTTCAGGTTATTTTTGTCCAACAGGTAGTCGAACATGTCAATTGATGCTTTCTCGTGCTGCAATTCAATAATCATTGTAAAAAAAATTGTATTTAAAAGACACGTCAGTGTTTAAGTCCAGTAAAGATTTGATTTGAGCTATTTTGGAAAACTACATGTACAGGTGAAACTCCAAAAATTTGACTATCGTGCAAAAGTTCATTTGTGTGAGCTATTCAACTTAAAATATGAAACTAATAGGTGATATTAAATAAATACATGCAGAGTGAGATATGGCAAGTCTTTATTTATTATAATTTTGATGATCATGGCTTTTAAAAAAAACAACACATTTTTTCTGAGATTTTTAATTTCAGGTTTTCAAAGCTGTCAGCCATAATCATCAACATTATATCAAAAGAAGGCTTGAAATATCTTAACTTGCTTGTTATGAGCCTGCAGTAAGTCATATATTACAGTAGTTTCACTTCATAAATCTAATTACTGGAATAAACAAATATTTGCACAATATTCTATTTTGTTTTGTTTCACCTGTAACTACAATGTCACATAGTAGAGGCCAGGCCTCTGAAAAAAACAACAATCAATAAAATAAACATGGAGTGCTGTATTGGTGTTTGTTAAACTTTACTGGTTTCACAGACGATCAAAAAACAGATGGATGGTGCCAATATGAGTCTGGGGTGTGGGTTATTGCATTGAAATGGTGAGAAAAAAATCCAGTATCTTGTAAGTCAAAGTTTTGCCTTCTACTTTAATACTTCATATTTTGCAACTGTTCTATAAAGTACCTTTTGACCATTGTCTCTGAACAGTGTTGTAGATAAGGGGTTTTCAAACTTTTTGGCTCCATGGACCATTTACAGAAGAGAAAACAAATCTTTAATTCCTTTTTTAAAGCATCTTATACTCTTCATGCCAATTAAAAAAATGTACTGTTTGTACTGGATTCCATAGAAATTATTTATATTTTGGCAACACTAAATTGGCCCTAGTGTGTGAACGCGAGTGTGAATGTTGTCTGTCTATCTGTGTTGGCCCTGCGATGAGGTGGTGATTGGTCCAGGGTGTACCCTGCCTTCTGCCCCAATGCAGTTGAGATAGGCTCCAGCACTCCCGCCACCCCGAAAGGGACATGAGAATGTGAAGTGATTTTTGGTCCAAAGCGTGTTTTGCTTTATTCATAATTGAAGTATTTCTTGCCACTTTATTTAGTAATTTTTTACATAAACTTTCCAGTTTCTTTTATCATCAATTATTAAACTCAAAACATTCATTTATTTTACTCTTTTATTATCTACACTGTCTATTTGTATTTGATTTTCTGTTCTGCTGTTTGTTAACAGCAGAACAGAAAATCAAATACAAAAAGACAGTTTTTTTCCTTTTTTTTAACCAAACCATATTTTTAAGTTAATTTATTTTGTTAATATTTTTATTAGCTTGCATTAGTTTTCTCCGAAATAAAACATGGTTATGTCATCTGCTAATGAGAACTGTTAACTCCTTTGTAACTTTACACATGTCATTTATATAGAGATTAAACAATTTTTGGTTCAAATATCGATCCCTTGGTGATAGGCGAAAATAAAAAAAATATGAATATCGTTCAAAAGTTCATTCTTGTCAGCAATTCAAATATGAAATATGTCAAGCCTTTATTATTCTTTTGATGACCATGGCTTCCAGTTATTGAAAACCCCACATTTTCTGAGATTTTCAAATCCAGGTTTTCATAAACTCTTAGCATTATCATCACAATTATATCAAAAGAAGGCTTTAAATATCTTGACTTGCATGAACAGACCGTAAGTCATATATTACAGTATGAGCCAATGTCAAGCATAATTTTACCGAGTAAGTCTAATTTTTCGAATAAACAAAACCTTTGCATCATATTACATTACAGTTTTCTTAGCTTCCCGCATTGCTTCCTGTTGGTTAAGTAGGTAATTATCCAGTTCAGAACCAACCCCTTGATGCCATACCATTTTTAATGTAATAATTAAAATGTTATGATTAATTGTGACAAATGCTAAAGTTATATCCATAAACACTGCATCATATCCATAAACACTCTCCACAGATGAATGGTGTAGCTCTGATAGAGTGACCATTGGGTTCTTGGTCACCTGCCTAACAAGACTAGGATGAATACAGAAATGTACAGAGACATCCTGGATAAAAAACATTTCCCATCCAACCTGATGGCGCTTGAGAGATGCTGCAAAGAGGATTGGGAAAGGAGGAATGGGCTAAACTGCCCAAAGATAGGTGTGCCAAGCTTGTGGCATTGTACTCAAAAAGACATGAGACTGTAATTGTTGCTGCAAAACATGCGAGGCTGTAATTTTGTAGTTGTTTTTCTGTTTAATAAATTTCCATCAATCCATCCATTTTCTACCGCTTATTCCCTTTTGGGGTCGCGGGTTTAATAAATTTCCAATTTCAAAAAGATAAGTACATCACATTGTCATTATTGGGTATTGTGTATACAATGTTGATGACAAAATGGAATTATTCTATTTTGGAATAAGGCTGTAACATAACAAATCCCGGAAAAAGTGAAACACTGTGATAACTTTACGGAAACACTGTAAATAATATATAAAAATATAAAACTTATCATGTTACTTGAAATTTACCTTCCAGGAAAAACCAGGACGTGCTTTAGGAATGAATTTGGCATCAAACATGTGTGAAAAAGGCCCGTGTCCTTGTGAAAGAGAAATTAAAGTTAGTCAGTTGGTTACTTCCATTTTAATTCGACCCCAGCCAGTGTGAAAGCAGAACCTACCCAGATCATGACAGAGCCCAGCTATTTGCACACACAAGACGTCTCGTTGAGAAATGTGAAGTTCAGGTTGCTTCTCATTCAATGCTTTCACAAGTTGTCCAGCCAAGTAACCAACCCTGGAACATTTGGAATATGTTTTTTTTTGGTATTTGGGAGTAGCACATTCACACACCTTCACACACATAGACATAGGTAGGCATAGGCATACCCGATAGAGTGCTCAAACCGGTTGTGGGATGCTCCAGGGAAAACAAAGTAGGTCCCCCCTAACTGTTTGATATTTCGGAGTCTCTGGAACTGGGGCGTGTCAATAATTTTGACAAGAAGTGGGTGTAGCTCGACATGCCCATGAATGGGATCATTGAAGACCTGAAAGCAATTAGACCTCCATTAAATACTGTAGTTTTCCACAGGAAAACTATTATTGAGAAACATGACTCATTGATAGGGTTTTGTTATAACACAAATGATACTGCATTTTTTTTCCTCTCCAAGTGTTTGTTGAACCACCCCTTCACCTCCTTGTTGTTTATCTTACAAGCTCCACTTGGCCCAGTTATATTTTCTTATCTGTAAATCATTGAAAACAAACATGAGGGAGGAACCTTATTTGTTTGCGGGGACTCTTCTATGCACCACAGCTTTCCCAGGCTTTGTAAGATCCGCAGTCGGTCACCAAGAAGCCTTCAAAAAAAATGTTGGATGTAAAAGGCTATTGTTAAGGGGTTATAATGATGTGGTTCTTTTTCAATTGGTTAATTGTTATCCCCTCCATGTACACCAAAGGTCCCGTCAGCCACTTCTGGCCTATTAAAGGAGAACTGCACTTTTTTTTGGTAATTTTGCCTATCGACAAAACGAGCGAAGTTTTTTATTTTCTTCCGCTTTCTAACATACACAAATTGTTTCATTTTTAGTGGCTAGCAATGCAGCAAATGGGAGCAATCAATTCTACCACTAAATCACTTTAAAATGCATTCAAAAACCATAAACAATACTTCATTTACATTCTGTAACATGTAAAATAACCAAACTATAAGGACAGTGTTATTTCAAGCGCTAACACTGAGAAATTATTTTTCAGTTGTGAACAAGAACTGGTTTTCAATTTCCATCCCTACAAGTGTACACACCCTACACCCTTTGTTTTAATGGTGAGAGGAGGTGTCATGTATGAGATGGCAGAGAGCAGACTTGCGTATGTGTGCTTGCTCATACACACACTTAGACTAACTTTCGGTTTCGATGGATTGAATCCTGAGTACCTTTGCTCGGGAGAGTGAACAGTGGCACCATCTTGCATAACAATTAGCCAAGAGACAGCTCTTATCTCATAACACTCTTAAATCAAGGTACCACTATACTACATCACATGTAGTCGTATGTTATTCTATATATGTAGAAAACCCAAAACCAGTGAAGTTGACATGTTGTGTAAATCATAAATAAAAACAGAATACAATGATTTGCAAATTCTTTTCAACGTTTGTTCAATTGAATAGACTGCGAAGACAAGATATTTAATGTTGATACTGAGAAACTTTTTTTTTTTTTGCACAACAGTCATTTACTTAGAATTTAAAGGCAGAAACACATTGCCATAAAGTTGGCACAAGGGCATTTTTACCACTGTTACATGGCCTTTCCCCACATCTGCGGTCCCCTACGAGGTTTCTCATTGTCATCCCATTGAGTTGAGTTTTTTCTTGCCTTGATGTGGGATCTGAGCCAAGGATGTCGTTGTGGCTTTTGCAGCCCTTTGAGACACTTGTGATTTAGAGCTATATAAGTCAACTTTGATTGATTGATTCCGTTTTTACTTACAATTTACACAACGTGCCAACTTCACAAGTTTTCTACATTGAATTAACTAAACATTTTGTGAAGATTGTGATACAGCTCTTATTGGATCTCTTAGATTGTGGTGGTGTACCTAAGGTCATACCATCTTCAGCAGTAAAATAACTTACTCAATGCCCATCTTCTCCAGGTCTTTCCTCCTAAGACGCTTCAGCACGTCACCGGTGATCTTATTGTCTGATTACAAAAGGAAATATCGTTTTAGTAAGGCAAACACACAAATACAATTAGGTTTACAGTCCCAACGATTAGAAGTTCAATGCCACCAACCTCTAAATTGGGCTTCCCACTGTCCCAGACCTTCATCTCGGAGATAACGGCACGTTTCATCCGTTCCCCATTGTGAGAAGTCCGAGTGAGACAGACGGACCGCTGACACTCTTTTCTTCGGTGTGTTCAAGTCTTCGTGACCGTCGCTCATCGATGTCCCCAATGGTCGCTTACGGCCGGTCATGTTGACTTAAACCCAGAAGCACTACTAACTAGAGTTAAGCAAAACAAAATACAGGAGCTAACTCCACATCAACACATGAAGACATCTGGTGAGTCAGCAACGAGCCTTCACTTAAAAAGAACCGGGTAGCGAGAATACACCCCGGCTTAATTTGTCTTTTTAGACACGCTTTGTCAAGAGCTTGTTTCCGGCGATTAATTTCAAAGTAAAACATTTATACGTTTCCAGAAGCCGCACTGAAAAAGAATTGTACAACTATATTATTTTGTAAAGTGAAATATAAATTAATTCTGGTATGCATTACAAAAGAGTCACCGGGGAGATCGGTTTTGGGGGGAAATAAACGCGTGGGTATAGCTTTATTTCTAACCAGTGGAACATGATGTATGCTGTTTCCGGTTTATTTTTTCCACCTACAACGAATTGCTTACCATTGGTCAGAGCAGTGTTTTCCAACTGCCGTGAGAGATTATCTAATTTCACACATTTGGGTTGAAAACATTTTTCGCAAACCAAAAAAATTATAGTCTGCAAATGATATGTTGTTGTTGAGTGTCGCTGCTGTCTCGAACCCGCCAGAGTAACCGTGTAATACTCTTCCATATCAGTAGGTGGCAGCAGGTAGCTAATTGCTTTGTAAATGCAGATAAAAAGGTGTCTGATGCTTAAACCAAATATAAACAAAAGGTGTGTGCCCTTAAGAAAAGGCATTGAAGTTTACAAAAGGCTATGCAGAACGAAACTAAAACTGAACTGGCTACAAAGTAAATAAAAACAGAATGCTGGACGACAACAGAGACTTACTGTGGAGCAATGATGGCGTCCACAATGTACATCCGAACATGACAAGACTATCAACAATGTCCCCACAAAGAAGGATAAAAACAACTGAAATATTCTTGATTGCTAAAACAAAGTATATGTGGGAAATATCGCTCAAAGTAAGACATGAAACTGCTACAGGAAAATACCAAAAAAGAGAAAAAGACACCAAAAGAGGAGTGCAAGACAAGAACTAAAACACTACACACAGAAAAAAAAACCAAAACTCTCAAAATAAGTCATGGAATGATGTGACAGGTCGTGACAGTACACCTACTTTGAGACAACAGCTATAGTGATGTATGCTTGGTTATGGTTAAAAGTCCATCCATTTTCTACCGCTTTTTACCTTTGGGGGCGCTGGTGCCTATCTCAGCTACAATCGGGCGGAAGGCGGAGTACACCCTGGACAAGTCGCCACCTCATCGCAGGGCCAAACAGATAGACAGACAACATTCACACTCACATTCACACACTAGGGCCAATTTAGTGTTGCCAATCAACCTATCCCCAGGTGCATGTCTTTGGAAGTGGGAGGAAGCCGGAGTACCCGGAGGGAACCCGCGCTTTCACGGAGAGGAGAAAGATCCCGGGATTGAATTAACCCAGGACTAATCAGGACCTTCGTATTGTGAGGCAGACGCACTAACCCCTCTGCCACCGTGAAGCCCAATTAAATATTCTTGACTGCTAAAACAATGTAGATGCTGGAAATATCGCTGAAAGGAAGACATGAAACTGCTACAGGAAAATACCAAAAAAGAGAAAAAGATACCAAAATAGGAACAAGAACTAAACACTACAATCAGAATAAAACCCTCAAAATAAGTCATGGCATGATGTGACAGGTCGTGACAGTACACCTACTTTGAGACAAGAGCTGGTTATGGTTTAAAGGCTTACTGAAATGAGATTTTCTTATTTGAATGGGGATAGCAGGTCCATTCTATGTGTCATACTTGATCATTTCGCAATATTGCCATATTTTTGCTGAAAGGATTTAATTGAGAACATCGACGATAAAGTTCGCAACTTTTGGTCGCTAATAAAAAAGCCTTGCCTGTACCGGAAGTAGCAGACGATGTGCGCGTGACGTCAGGGGTTGTGGAGCTCCTGACATCCTCACATTGTTTACAATCATAGCCACCAGCAGCGAGAGTAATTCGGACCGAGAAAGCGACGATTTCCCCGTTAATTTGAGCGAGGATGAAAGATTTGTGGATGAGGATAGTGAAAGTGAAGGACTGGAAAAAAAACAAAAAAAAAGACAGGGCAGTGGGAGCGATTCAGATGTTATTACACACATGTACTAGGATAATTCTGGAAAATCCTTTATCTGCTTATTGTGTTACTAGTTTTTTAGTGAGATTATATAGTCGAACCTGAAAGTCGGAGGGGTGTGGCCACGGGTGTGGTGACCGCCAGTGTCTCTGAGGGAAGCCACGTTTCTCGACGAGGCGAAGCGAAGGCAGCCGGTCGGGCCGGGCTAAGCTTTTTTCCCCCTCCTCCACAGTGGAAGCATCCCACGTTCGGGGGCGGCCGGTTGGAGGAGGCAAGAGAGTCCGCAGCTGCCTATTTGACAGGTGCACGAGGAATGACGCAAGCTTTGCTCATGTCTATGGTAAAAGCCAACTTATTACCACAATTTTCTCACCGAAACCTGCCGGTTGACATGTGGTAGAGAATCATGTTCGCTTGACCGCTCTGTTCCATAGTTAAGCTTCACTTTCGGGAATGTAAACAAGGAAACACAGGCTGTGTTTGTGTTGCTAAAGGCGGCCGCAATAGAATACACCTCTTCCCACCTACAGCTGTCTTCTTTGACGTCTCCATTATTCATTGAACAAATTGCAAAAGATTCAGCAACACAGATGTCCAGAATACTGTGTAATTATGTGATTAAAGCAGACGACTTATAGCTGGGATCGGGCTGGGACAAAATGTCCGCTACAATCCGTGACGTCACGCGCACGCGTCATCATTCCACAAAGTTTTTAACAGGATACTTTGCGCGAAATTTAAAATTGCAATTTATTAAACTAAAAATGCTGTATTGGCACGTGTTGCAATGTTAAGATTTCATCATTGATGTATAAACCATCCGACTGCGTGGTCAGTAGTAGTGGGTTTCAGTAGGCCTTTAAAGTCATATCCAACAATTGCGACAACTTTTTACCATCAACTGAGTTTATAATTTCTGCTGGTGGTGTGCCTCCTGATTGTTTTTCATGCAAAAAATGTGTCTTGGCTCAAAAAAGGTTGAAAAACACTGGGTTAGAACGCGATGGTAGATCTGCTTTAAAAAGAACGCAGACATAAAGCGTACAATACAAGACATATCACTCAGTCATCTTTATGATGGTATGTATCTTTGAGAGACAAATAAAAATACACATTTGAGACATTTGTCATGAGGGTGGTTCTCCTACCTTTTTTTCCCTCTTGTGTCTGCAAGTCTCTCCCTGGTCGACAGTTGCAGGTGTGCTGCCAGCCATCAGAACCCACCTGCACCTAATCAACGACCTGACTTAAACCCTGGATCTCCACCCAGCCAGTGCCAGTTCGTCTTTTGCCTGTGGTATACTCTAACCTGAAAGCTATCATTCTGACCTTTGCCCTGAACCTTTTTTGATTCCTGTTTTTGTATTTCCTCAAATGCTTGACAGACTTTTGACCCCGTCTTCCTGGAGCTGACTTTTGTTCCTCTTAAATTATTTTCTCCAGTGATTTTTTTGTTATTAAAAATACTTTTTACTGATCCGGAAGTGGATTCCTTTTTTGAAACCATAACATTATACAGTAGTCTGGGAGCAGCTTCCACAACATTACATATTTACTGCTTAATGAAAATGATCAACACGCAGCCATTGTCTAAAAAAGCTGACAGTAAATACTAAGGGAATTGTTTCTTGCCTACATTCAAGCATGGTGGTGGTAGGGCCGTGGTATGGGGCTGCATGAGTGGTGACAGCATTGGAGAGCTGCAGTCCATGTGCTGTGGCATTGTTGTGCAGCGGAGCGTTTGAGTCCTTCTTTTACGAAACCAAAACTGACTGCATGGTAATAACACAAATAAAAAATAAGGTTCACCAGCTCTGTGATATCATGGGGAAGCGGAAGAGGATTCCAGTAACACCTGCAGGTCTGGTCAATTCCATGTCCAGGAGGATGGAGCCTGTGCTAGATAACCATGGTGCTCACACTGTAGGGCAGGGGTAGGGAACCTATAGCTGTAGAGCCATAGGTTCTTTTGATGGATGCATCTGGCTCTCAGATTAATATTAGCTGACATTGCTTAACACGATAAGAAATTAATATTTCCACTGGTAATCGGAGTTAAAAATAATGTTCAAAATACAAAACATTCTCCTGCATTTTAATCCATCCATTCGTTTTCTAACGCATCTGTTCAAGAAGGCGCATTAATAGTAAGAAGTATTCTATTTATTATTGGTTAGCTTCAGAATAAAAATGTTATTAAAAAGAACATGAGTTATTGTACTCAAAAAATGTTGACGTTACTTAAAAATGCACGCATTTAGTTGATTCATTGTTAAAAAAAATAATATAAGGCTCTCATGGAAATACATTTTAAAATATTTGGCTTTCATGGCTCTCTCAGTCAAAAAGGTTCCCGACCCTTGCTGTAGGGTGTTGCCACCTGTTTCTACAATAATGGGTAAGTGATGGGTCAGTTGCAGAGGACAGCATTTCGTTACTATTAAAGCTATACGCCCACTACTCTGTTATATCCAAGTGTAATTTCAATAGTATTGTCCCTTGAGAAGATGTTCTATCATGTTTGATGATATGAGGGGTGTACACACCTTTAAGTTAAGTTAAAGTACCACTGATCGTTACACACACACCGGGTGTGGTGAAATTACTCTCTGCGTTTGACTCATCCCCGTGTTCCACCCCCTGGGAAGTGAGGGGGGCAATAAGCAGCAGCGGTGGTCGCGCTCTGGAATCATTTTGGTAATTTAACCCCCAATTCCAATCCTTGATGTCAAGTGCCAAGCAGGGAGATAATGGGTACCATTTTCATAGTCTTTAGTATGACTCAGCCGGGGTTTGAACTCACAACCTACCGATCTTGTGAGATAATGTATATTTCCAGCTGTTGAATGCAGCATACTTACATACCCGATGTAAGTGGCCGACTTCAGCTACTTTTTGAATTATGTTTTTTCTCTAGTTATTTTAGTTTGGACATTACATAGTGTAAACTTTCTGAACTTTTTGTGAGTTAATTGTCCAAATACTTTTGATACCCTGAACAGGGCCATACTGTGCATAAAATAACTGTCATAGGAAATTATAATGTTTTACTATACCTTGTTTAGAAAGGTTAAATCATAAATGCGGTGTTCATGGACAAAAAAACTGTGAATTAAAGGCATACTGAAACCCACTACTACCGACCACGCAGTCTGATAGTTTATACATCAATGATGAAATATTAACATTGCAACACATGCCAATACGGCATTTTTAGTTTACTAAATTGCAATTTTAAATTTCCCGCAAGTTTCTTGTTGAACACGTCACAGAATGATGACGCGTACACGTGACGTCAGGTGTTGGAATGGACATATTAGCGAGACATCAAACACGGCTAAAAGTCGTCTCAGTTCATGGCATAATTACACAGTATTTTGGACATTTGTGTTGCTGAATCTTTTGCAATTTTTTCATTTAATAATGGAGACTATAAAGAAGAATGCTGTTGGTGGAAAGCGGTGGATTGCAGCTGTCTTTAGCACCGAGACACAGCCAGTGTTTGTTTGTTGTGAAGCGGAGTGGTCAAGCGAACATGTTTTCTCTATGTCAACCAGCATGTCTTTGGATGGGAAAATTGTGATATTAAGTTTTACCGGAGAAATCAGTGGATTATGGGACTTCCTCCTGCAGTAGCTGTCAAAAAAGGCAGCTGTGAGCTTGGCTCCTCGGCTTCTCTCTGAGACACTGCGTGTTCACCGCAGCCATCAGACTTCGAGGTATGTCTTTAGAATCTCACTAAAACACTATTAAAACAATAAGCAGATAACGGATCTTCCAGAATTATCCTAGTAAATGTGTCTAATTACATCTGAAACGCTCACACTGCCGCCGCCCGGAGCCGTCACTTTTTTTTTCTTTTTTCTAGTCCTTCACTATCAATATCCTAATTCACAAATCTTTCATCCTCGCTTAATTAATGGGGAAATTGTTGCTTTCTCGGTCCGAATTACTCTTACTGATGGTGGCTCCCATTAAAAACAATGTGAGTATGTGTGGAGCCCTGCAACCCGTGACGTCACGCGCACATACTTCCGGTAAAGGCAGGGCTTTTCTATTGGCGACCAAAAGTTGCGAATTTTATCGTCGATGTTCTCTACTAAATCCTTTCAGCAAAAATATGGCAATATCGCGAAATGATCAAGCATGACACATACAATGAACCTGCTATCCCCGTTTAAATAAGAAAATCTCATTTCAGTAGGCCTTTAAACTATATGTAAATGTTTGCAACAAAAAACAAAACAAAAGACAGTGCACATTTTGAATTCAAAATATTTTTGTGAATAAAGAAACTACATGGACAACATGTTTTGTTTCTCCTTTATCAAAAAATAGGAAAAAGTTTTTTGATACAAACAGCACAATATAGATATTAGGACGACACACACACAAACAAAATCATTCAGCTCAAACGTACATCAGGTCTAGAGAAATTGTACATGTTTGTTCAAGACCTCTACTGCTGAAAAAAAGAAAACAGGTACATCAGACGGACATTTTATAATATAAATATCAATTTAACAAAATCACAAATTTTCATTTCACATTAATAAAGTGTGTTTCTCACCTTGGACTTCTGGCTTTGGACAGGGACATAGAGTTTAAACTCTGCTGGGAGCTCATCCTCAGAGTAGAGTCTGTCTGAGAAATACACCCTCCTAATACGGCAGTTCGCATGAATCTGAAAGGATAAAGTTCCGATATTAGATTGATTTTTTTCTTTCCATTGCATTTTAAAATTGGACTCATATTTGTCCTATTTTCTTTCCTTTTTTACTACTTATTAGAACAGTGGCTATCGAATATTTTAGTAATCGAGATAGGTTGATTGGCAACACTAAATTGGCCCTAATGTTTGAATGTGAGTGTGAATGTTGTCTGTCTTTGTGTTGGCCCTGTGATGAGGTGGCAACCTGTCTAGGGTGTACCCAACCCGAGTGAAACTGGAATAGACTCTAGTCTCCCCTGCAATCCCGAAGGGACAAGCGGTAGACAATGGATGGATGGTTTATGTATTTTACCAAGAATGCAGTGGACAGTACTGTCCCTCCAACCTTGTTTCAAAGAGGATTTCACGCTTTTGGAGTTTTTGTGTACACAATGCAATGTGATGGTAATGCACAGTTGCATACTCTGTGCAGTGGCAGATGTTCACACACGACAAATACTTTGCCTTTTGTGACCACTTGTATTTGACTAACGAATAAATGCACAATGCAAGTTGCTAAATTGAAAGCACTGATCCCTTATGCTGAATCTGTGCCAATGTCACCACAATTGTATTACCATTTGTATATGAGCAGGGGCGAACCGGAAGTGATAAATGCACATTTAATGTGTTTATGAATGTCAGCCTCAAATCAATAAATAATATGGAAAACATTATATCCACTTCCTCCTTTCTCTGCATGGGTGGTTTTAACCCATTGGACCACATTATAAATTGTCATGCTTTTATATTTAACATTAAATAAACAATTCCTCAAGGCAGAGAAAATTACTTAATCCTTTCTTGTAATCGAATTATCAGAATTACTGATAAGCATTTGTATAACACAGTGGTTCTCATATGGGGGTACGCGTACCCGTGGGGGTACTTGAAGGTATGCCAAGGGGAACGTGAGATTTTTAAAAAAATATTCTAGAAATAGCAACAATTCAAAAATACTTTATAAATATATTTATTGAATAATACTTCAACAAAAATATGAATGTAAGTTCATAAACAGTGAAAAAAATGCAACAATGCAATTTTCAGTGTTGACAGATAGATTTTTTTGTGGACATGTTCCATAAATATTAATGTTAAAGATTTCTCTTTTTGTGAAGAAATCTTTAGAATTAAGTTCATGAATCCAGATGGATCTCTATTACAATCCCCAAAGAGGGCACTTTAAATTGATGATTACTTTTATGTGTAGAAATCTTGATTTATAATTGAATCACTTGTTTATTTTTCAACAAGTTTTTGGTTATTTTTATATCTTTTTTTTCAAAATAGTTCAAGAAAGACCACTACAAATGAGCAATATTTTGCGCTGCTATACAATTTAATGAATCAGAAACTGATGACATAGTGCTGTATTTTACTTCTTTATCTCTTTTTTTCAACCAAAAATGCTTTGCTCTGATTAGGGGGTACTTGAATTTAAAAAATGTTCACAGGGGTACATCACTGAAAAAAGGTTGAGAACCCCTGGTATAACATGTTAATGTAAAGCAAACAGCATAGGGTAGACTCACCTGCACACGCAGTGTCTCAATATAATTGGTTCCGTAGGCTCTCCTGGTAAAGTCTGACAGGTTAAACTGAATCTGGTTCCAGCCATCATCGAGCCTCATTGGCATGGTGCAGATGAATGGTTTCACTCGCGTCGTACTTTGGTAATTACTTGCCCGAAATCGTCGACGTACGTTTTTATCATCTAACACCTGAGAGACAGAGAAAGCACAGCATGGTTTACCATGAATGGAGTCTTTCTATTCAATCACCAACACAAACAAACATGTCTGTACCTGGACTTCGAAGGTGAAATACTTTTTTAAGTTTTTGATGATCATCACAAGGAACGGCAACTTGATGCCCAATGTTTTCTTTGGGTCAGCTGGGCAAGTTATATAGGTAGTACTGCATGGAGGAGAGGACAATCAGCAGAATGTTAAGAATAACTGACCTGAAGGATGACTTCAATGGAAACTTACCTTACATTTGTCCCTTCCACCTCCAACACCAGCGAGTGAATGTCATTATCAGTAATTCGCTTGATGTGACCGTTTCTCACCTGTCAAACAGAAATATAAACATTGTATTTACATTTCCATCTAAAACAGTAGTATTAGAATGAATGAAAACACATACTAATTTATACACCCTTCGATTTAAATCTGCTATAAATGTAAAGTTTTCTCCACCACTCATTGACTTTAATTGTACAATGGACAACCAGAAAGGTGCACTAAAATTAAAAATTACTTAGAAGGTATAGACATATTAATTAAATTCTAACAAACTATATTAATTCCAGCGGATCACCAGACTACGCTAATATGATAGCATTGGCGCGACAGCACAACACAACACATCTTAAAATGGGTTAAAAGGGACATTTTACCTTTTTATCCCATATCTGAAGAGGTTTGCTACCTATGCTATATAATATAGAAAGGAATCCACTTTGGAATGTGTTTTTAAACATACTATTTGCGTTTGGCCCTGAGCCGCGATGCACTGGATTAACGCGTTTAAGGTAACAATTTGACGAGCTACACTGAGCTGCGTTTCCGTCTCCGCCGCTTCGGTGCGACCTGAAATAGAGCTTTCCACCGGCGAAACGTCTTGGTAATATAAAAAATAAAATAAAACGGCTAGCCTTGTGGTGTTCTGAAATATCAACGCAAGTCCCTCCCAAATTACTGAGAGTATTTTTGTTTTGATGTTGCTAGGAACCATGTATGGTGTACTGTGTTCACACCGGGGTCGTTCCGGCTGATGCACTGAAGTCGCCGGGGCAACCACGGGCGCAACCATAAATGTGCCTGTTCAGAAACATGTTCGATGTTCATTTGTTATTAAATATTATCGACTACGCACAAAATATTGACAGTTTGAGATGCGTTCTATAATAGTACAATGCAGATAACTTCTGAATGATGCTGGAAGTAACTACTTTGTATTGCAGGTACATCCATCCATCCATCCATCTTCTTCCGCTTATCCGAGGTCGGGTCGCGGGGGCAACAGCCTAAACAGGGAAACCCAGACTTCCCTCTCCCCAGCCACTTCGTCTAGCTCTTCCCGGGGGATCCCGAGGCGTTCCCAGGCCAGCCGGGAGACATAGTCTTCCCAACGTGTCCTGGGTCTTCCCCGTGGCCTCCTACCGGTTGGACGTGCCCTAAACACCTCCCTAGGGACACGTTCGGGTGGCATCCTGACCAGATGCCCGAACCACCTCATTTGGCTCCTCTCGATGTGAAGGAGCAGCGGCTTTACTTTGAGTTCCTCCCGGATGGCAGAGCTTCTCACCCTATCTCTAAGGGAGAGCCCCGCCACACGGCGGAGGAAACTCATTTCGGCCGCTTGTACCCGTGATCTTATCCTTTCGGTCATGACCCAAAGCTCATGACCATAGGTGAGGATGGGAACGTAGATCAACCGGTAAATTGAGAGCTTTGCCTTCCGCCTCAGCTCCTTCTTCACCACAACGGATCGGTACAACGTCCGCATTACTGAAGACGCCGCACCGATCCGCCTGTCGATCTCACGATCCACTCTTCCCCCACTCGTGAACAAGACTCCTAGGTACTTGAACTCCTCCAGTTGGGGCAGGGTCTCCTCCCCAACCCGGAGATGGCATTCCACCCTTTTCCGGGCGAGAACCATGGACTCGGACTTGGAGGTGCTGATTCTCATTCCGGTCGCTTCACACTCGGCTGCGAACCGATCCAGTGAGAGCTGAAGATCCCGGTCAGATGAAGCCATCAGGACCACATCATCTGCAAAAAGCAGAGACCTAATCCTGCGGTCACCAAACCGGAACCCCTCAAAGCCTTGACTGCGCCTAGAAATTCTGTCCATAAAAGTTATGAACAGAATCGGTGACAAAGGACAGCCTTGGCGGAGTCCAACCCTCACTGGAAATGTGTTTGACTTACTGCCGGCAATGCGGACCAAGCTCTGGCACTGATCGTACAGGGAGCGGACCGCCACAATAAGACAGTCCGATACCCCATACTCTCTGAGCACTCCCCACAGGACTTCCCGAGGGACGCGGTCGAATGCCTTCTCCAAGTCCACGAAGCACATGTAGACTGGTTGGGCAAACTCCCATGCACCCTCAAGAACCCTGCGGAGAGTATAGAGCTGGTCCACAGCTCCACGACCAGGACGAAAACCACACTGTTCCTCCTGAATCCGAGGTTCGACTATCCGGCGTAGCCTCCTCTCCAGTACACCTGAATAAACCTTACCGGGAAGGCTGAGGAGTGTGATCCCACGATAGTCGGAACACACCCTCCGGTCCCCCTTCTTAAAGAGAGGAACCACCAACCCGGTCTGCCAATCCAGAGGTACCGCCCCCGATGTCCACGCGATGCTGCAGAGTCTTGTCAACCAAGACAGCCCCACAGCATCCAGAGCCTTAAGGAACTCCGGGCGGACCTCATCCACCCCTGGGGCCTTGCCACCGAGGAGCTTTTTAACTACCTCAGCGACCTCAGCCCCAGAAATAGGAGAGTCCACCACAGATTCCCCAGGCACTGCTTCCTCATAGGAAGACGTGTTGGTGGGATTGAGGAGGTCTTCGAAGTATTCCTTCCACCTATCCACAACATCTGTAGTCGAGGTCAGCAGAACACCATCCGCACCATACACGGTGTTGATAGTGCACTGCTTCCCCTTCCTGCAGGTACAGTGTTTGCTCATATGAACATAAGCCTCCCGAAATGCGATTACCGTATTTCCTTGAATTGCCGCAGGGCATATAGTATGCGCCTGCCTTGAATTACTGCCGGGTCAAATTCGCTTCCCAAAATAATTAGCGCACGCTTAGTATTACCGCCTGGTTAAACTCATGACGTCACGAGTGACACTTCCCCTGTCATCATTTTCAAAATGGAGGAGGCTTACTTCAATACCAGTAATTTGAAATCGCATAAAGGGAAGACGATTAAGAGCTATTCAGTAGGATTTAAGGTCCAAGCTTACATCACACTCAAATTTTTACTGCATACCTTTGGTAAGTGATGGAGTGAGGAGAGGTTTTAAAACAATTAGCGCATGCTTACTTTTACCACATGCCTTTGGTAGGCGCAGGAGTGAGAAGAGGTTTTAAATTAATTCAAGAAAATACGGTATCTTGATCCACTTTCAGGCAGACAGGACTACTCTGAAGAAAATTTAGGATTCTGCAGGGAGTTCAGTAGGTTCTAGATTTACTGTGCTGTTGCTGCTGATGTGAATAATTAATCATGTTGTGTCTGAATAATGTGACGACAACATCCATCCATCCATCCCTTTTCTACCGCTTGTCCCTTTTGGGGTTGCGGGGGGTGCTGGTGCCTATCTCAGCTACAATAGGACGGAAGGCGGTGTACATCCTGGACAAGTCGGCACCTCATAACTTGATTTTTTCAAGGAGATACTGCACATTAAAGGCCTACTGAAACCCACTACTACCCACCACGCAGTCTGATAGTTTATATATTGAAGTATTATCAGATGAATAATACACAGGATAGTGATGACTGGGAAGCATGCTTTATTTCCAGCTCCGCTTGTTATGACAGCCAACATCCGAACCATGGTGTTACATTAAAAACAGTCCGCCGTCACCAACCCCCCCCCCCGAACACCCACGTCACTTCCGTTCCAAGCACATATCACTACATCCCCCCTGTTTAGTTTTAGCACCTCCGCTGTAAACTTAGTTATAACAAATTCTCTGCAATAAACACAAAAACGTAACATTCCACAGAGAACCCAAAATGAACCATATCACTTTAAGTATTTGTGCAAACATCAGTAAATTGTACAATGTCCGTCAAAATTATTATATATATATATATATATATATATATATATATATATATATATATATATATATATATATATATGTATCTTCTTTTTTTTTTTTTGTGACTAGTCCAGTTTGCAAAAACAATAACGTCAATGTTTCAATAAGAACCAACATAACTTGGACTATACATAGTCCTTGAAGTGAGAGGGCCTGCGTAAAGCCCCTACCACCTCTTGTGTGCCTCTGTCCTGGGCTATTGGGGGCCTGTGGTTTGGTGTGTCTGGGTTCTGGGCTGTTGGGAGACAGTGTGTCACAGGGTGGCGTTGTGGCCGTGTCCGGTGGCTCATGGTGACCCTCGTGAGTGTCCTCCTCTTGGTGCTGCTGCTCAGTACTGTGGGTCCGGTTTACGCTTCTCTGCATTTGTGGGTTGTATAGCTCACGCAGGTGGCTCCTGCACCGTCTGATCCGGTTGCCATTTGGTGTTTGTACAACATAGCTTCTCGGCTCATTGCACTTTTGCACAACAATAGCTGGCTGCCATGTTCCTCTGTCCTTGTTTACCACCGTCACATGCTGTCCAGGGCAGAGTGGGGGCAGTTCTCTGCGGCATCCACGATCGTGGTGCTCCTTCATGTCTTCTGCTCTTTGTTCCAGGTGTAGCCTATGTTCCTCCTTCCCTGGATCTGCTCTGCTTGGCAGTAGGGTCGCAATAGGTCTTCCAAACATCAGCTCCGCAGGTGATGGTAGTTTGTTATCGATGGGTGTTGCCATGACTTGCAGTAATGCCGTCAGACGGTCACCTCCATGTTCCAGGGTTTTTGTTACAATCGATTTGATGTGTCTCACATGCCTTTCAATGAACCCATTGTTCTTTGGGTAGTGTGGCGAGCTTGTAATGTGCTTGATCCCCCAGTCTGTTATACATGTCTTGAAGGCCTGTCCCGTGTATTGAGTCCCGTTGTCCGTTAGGATTTCGTCCACCTGTCCGAACAACGACATGTACAATCGCAGCTTTTGTGCGACCGCATGGCTAGACACCGGCACAGGTATCTCATCCACTAATGGGTATTTGGAGTACCTGTCTACAGTTAAAAGGAACTGGCGACCTTTGACCTCAAATAGGTCAGAGGCCAGAGACTGCCATGGTTTTGACGGTAAGTGGTGTGGGTGAAGGGGTTGTTTTGGGTTTGCATCTTGGTGTTCCACACACCCTGCATGACCTGCACACGCTCTCAATGTCATCATTCATGTTAATCCAGTATACACTCTCTCTCGCTAGGCGACGTGTTTTCTCGATGCCCTGGTGGCCAACATGTAGTTGTGTCAGTATGTTATCAGTCATAGAGTTTGGAATGACTATCTGTCTGCCTTTGAATATGACTCCTGATTCTATTGCAAGCTCATCTCTGAAGGACCAATAGGCACGCAGATCTTTTGGCATGTCCTTGATGTTCTCCGGCCAGCCTTGGTGGATCACGTCTTTGAGTGCGTTGAGTCGGTGATCCTTGGCAGTCTCAGTGCGAAGAGCATCCTGCTTCTCGGGGGAAAAGTTTATTATTGCAATGGTGTACTGCTGTGGGTCCTCAATCTCTGCATCGACACCATCAATGCGTTCATCCAGCTCTATGTCACCGTGGTTCTCAGGGTTTGGCAGACGGCTCAGGGTGTCCGCCAGGATCATTTGGGGTCCTGGTCGGTATATGACACCATAGTTGTACCCCTGTGTCTTTATCAGCATGCGCTGGAGTCGTGGTGGTGCAGCATGCAGTGGCTTCGCACATATGGTGACTAGTGGTTTGTGGTCCGTTACCACGATAAACGATTTCCCATAAAGGTATGTGTGGTATTGCTGCATCCCATAGACTATAGCTAGCATCTCTCGTTCTATGTTGCTGTACCTCGACAGGCAGTCAGTCAGTGTCTTGGAGCCAAAAGCGATGGGTCTGTCGTTCTGCACCAGGGCTATGCCCAATCCTTCTGTGACGCGTCAACCTCGAGGATTAAAGGAGTGTTTGGGTCATAGTATTTCAGACAGGCATGCTCAGTGACTGTTGACTTTAGGTCTTCGAAGTACTCCTGGTGGTCAGTGTCCCATGTCCATGGTGCTTCGTTTTTCAGCAGCCCCCTCAAGGTGTGAGCTTTATCCGCAAACGTTGGTATATATGGGGGACTGGTAAGTCAGCATCCCTACAAATCTGTGCAGATCCTCCTTGTTTTGGGGTGTCGGCATTTTCTGTATGTCCTTAATCTTGGCTGGGTCTGGCCTGATGCCTTTTGCTGTGTACATGTTGCCAAAGAATGTAATGCTGTCTTGTTTTATTGTGCATTTTTCACTGTTGAACACAACGCCTGCCTCAACGGCTTGTTCCATCAGGTTGATTAGGTTCCTGTCATGCTCTTCCTCATTTTCACCACAGACCGCTATGTCGTCGGCTATGCTGACAACACCCCGCAGGCCCTCCAGGATCTGGTCCATCTTGGCCTGGAAGAGATCTTGAGAGACACTCAGACCGAATGCAAGCGCTTCCAGCAGTACCTGCCGAATGGAGTTCGGAATGTTGTCAGGGGTTGTGATTCTTCATCAAGGCGTATAGACCAATACCCTGCTTTTGCATCAAGTTTGCTGAATATCTTCGCCCGTGCAAACTCTGGGTTCAGTTCCTCCACAGTTGGGATTTTGTGTGGGCACCGCCGAAGGCCGGCATTCAGTTTTTTAGGGTCCAGGCATATCCTAAGTGACCTGTCTTTTTTGGTGCTGTATGTCAGACTGGAGCACCAGTCTGTATGCTCTTCCACCTTCCGTATCACATCTTGCTCTACCATTTTATTCAGCTCTGCTAGCAACTTGTCCTTTATATGGATACTGCATTTCCATGGGGGGTCGATGAATGGTTCAGCATCCTTTTTTAATAGAGTCTGACTGTTCCCTTGAAATTGCCGATTTTGTCAAACTGGTCTGGATAAGCTGACTTTAAGTCTGTGATGGTCGTTTATCCTCTTCAGTGGTCTTGTCCCTCTGTCTCTGGCACTGTCCCTTTCCCTCACTGTGTCGACATTGACAGTTACCAGGTTCAATATTTCGCATCGTCGGCAGTCCAACTACAGCCGGACCTGGTACATCCACTACATAGAACTTGGTGTTGACCCATTTGGACTCTTTGTATTGACACGGAATTTCAATGGTACCCAGGCAGGGGATCTGATGACCACTGTATGCTGATTGTCTCCTGTAGTTTTGTTTAGCTTTTTCTGTGCACATGCGTCCTTACCATACATCTACTTGAAGGTGCGTAGTGGGAGTGTGTTGCCCAGATGCTCCTGTGTTGCTGTGTCTATTTTTAGGCGGAGTGTGTATCCGTAACCCCGTAAGTCAGGTGGTCTCACTTTCAATGTTGTGTATGCCTCCTCTCTGGGTTGCTTGCTCTCTATGCTGTGCATACATTTCTCGCTGATGGTGATTGAATGGAATTGTGATTGGTACTCACATTCTTCGTCGGCCTCTGAGCCGTCTGTGGTGTTGATATGAGACTCACCACATTGCCTGTAGTGGCCCCTGTAGGTTTGTTGTCTGTCACGTCTCTGTGGTGGTGGGGGGGGACTTACTCCTTTGGCCCCCACCCCGTCCGGAGCGTTGCTGTCTCTGCTGCTTGCTTTTCCTACAGCACTTCGCCCCAATGGCCTCTTGCACCACAGGCAGAGCATTCGTCATTATACGCGGGACACTGACGGGGTTTATGGCTCCTACCACAATTTGGGCACATCCGCCCTATGTCCACGGTGTGGATTTTCTCACTGCGTGACATGCCTAGTTGCTGTAACTGTTCGTTACCTGCTGATAGGGCTTCGTATTTCCGCCCTTCTGCTAGTACATCTGCCAGAGAGTGGCCTTTGGGTTTGCTATACAGATCATTTCTCATAACATCATGAGGTGTACTAGCAATGATGAGTTCAATTAGACGTTCGTTGAGCTCTTCATCAGTAAACTGTCATTTTTGCGCTAACGTTGTGGCTCTGGTTACAAAATCATCAATGCTCTCATTTGGCTTTTGCCTGTATTGCATCAGGTGGAGTCTATGGATCCTAAAATTCACATTCAGTTTCAACTGACCTTCATAGAAGTCCCACAGTTTAGCAGGCTTCTTCTTGTCATCCTCACTGAGACCACTGGCGTTCAGCCGTTTTAGGTCCTTCATCTCCAATGCCACAACATATTTTCCTTGCTTGTTTAGCAGCGTCTGTTATTTCTTCATCCTCTAGGTAAAGAATCATTTTCTATTTAAACAGTGAGATGGCCTCACTCAGGTCCGGGTCGGTCCAGTTCATTGTCGGTAGGTGTGTAGCCATGGCGTGCTCCCGCTAGGGTTTCTCCCGCCGTGCAGACCGCCGCTGTTGGTTAGCTCGGCTCTTCCCGTGTTAATGCAGGCAATGGTAGATTATCCTCGGACAATTCCCTCTGTTGTTCTGCTCCGTGGGTGGTCTCCTTTTTCACCGCTGCCACCATGAAGTATTATCAGATGAATAATACGCAGGATAGTGATGACTGGGAAGCACGCTTTATTTCCAGCTCCGCTTGTTATGACAGCCAACATCCGAACCATGGTGTTACACTCAAAACAGTCCGTCGTCAACCCCCCCCCCCCCCCCCCCCCGACGTCACTTCCGTTCCAAGCACATATCACTACATATATCAATGATGAATTATATACATTGCAACACATGCCAATACGGCCTTTTTAGTTTACAAGATTGCAATTTTAAATTTCCCGCGAGTTTCTTGTTAAAAATGTCGCGGAATGATGACGCGTACGCGAGACGTCACGGACTGTCAGGAAATATTAGCGCTGCACCACTCGCGGCTAAAAGTCGTCTGCTTTAATCGCATAATTACACAGTATTTTGGACATTTGTGTTGCGGAATCTTTTGCAATTTTTTCATTTAATAATGGAGACTATAAAGAACAATGCTGTTGGTGGAAAGCGGTGGATTGCAGCTGTCTTTAGCACCGAGACACAGCCAGTGTTTCTTTATTGTTGTGAAGCGGAGCGGTCAAGCGAACATGTTTTCTTTACGTCAACCAGCATGTTTTTGGATGGGGACATTGTGATATATATCTTACCGGAGAAATCATTGGATTATTCGTCGTCCTGCAGCAGCTGTTTAAAAGGCAGCCGTGAGCTTGGCTGAGACACTTCGTGTTCACCGCAGCCATCCGACCTCGAGGTATATCTTTACAATCTTTAAAATCTAACTAAAACACTATTAAAACAATAAGCAGATAAGGGATCTTCCAGAATCATCCTAGTACATGTGTCTAATTAGATCTGAAACGCACACATTGCCGCCGCCCGCAGCCATCGCTTTTTTAAATTTTTTTTTATAGTCGTTCACTATCAATATCCTAATTCAAGAATATTTCATCCTTGCTCAAATTAATGGGAAAATTGTCACTTTCTCGGTCCGAATTGCTCTTACTGCTTTTGGCTCCCATTAAAAACAATGTAAATATGTGTGGAGCCCTGCAACTCGTGACGTCACGCGCACATACTTCCGGTAAAGGCAGAGCTTTTCTATTAGTGACCAAAAGTTGCAAAATTTATTGTCGATGATCTGTACTTAATCTTTTCAGCAAAAATATGGCAATATCGCGAAATGATCAAGTATGACACATAGAATGGATCTGCTATTCCCGTTTAAATAAGAAAATCTCATTTCAGTAGGCCTTTAATGAACACAACAACAAATATGATGTTGTGTAAATGATGGACTACAGAAAGGATGCAATTTTCCAGTCCCTCAACATAAAAACAGATTGGCACAACAGCACAATACAATTAAAATAGATAAAATCACAAACAAATAGCAACAGTTATAATGAAATAGGTAAACAAGGTTCAACTGTTTGGTTTCTTGCAACTACGCTAGTTTTGGTTTTGCTTTGATACTATCAAGTGTGGTGCTGATATCCCTGATTTGGACTGGGAGGCCGTTCCAAATATTTTGTTAAATGTGGTTCTTCAATCAATCAATCAATCAATCAATCAATATTTATTTATATAGACCTAAATCACAAGTGTCTCAAAGGGCTGCACAAGCCACAACGGCATCCTTGGTTCAGATCCCACATCAGGGTTAGGAAAAACTCAACCCAGTGGTATGACAATGTAAAACTTTGGAGAGGACTGCAGATGTTGGTGACCCACCCCCAACCCCCACCCCTCTAGGGCAACTGGTGCAATGGACGTTGAGTGGATCTAGCGTAATATTTAGAAAGTCCTGTCCATAGTGGATCTAACGTAATAGTGAGAGTCCACTCCATAGTGGGGCCACAGTGGGGCTTCTGTGTTGCACCTCAAAACCTGGTGCAAGGTCTTGTGGCTATGTCTTCATATTTACATTTATAACACTAATACGTCTTTTGAATATATTCACATTTTCATATTGTAAAAATAAAACATTCTTCAAAACATTAAAAGTGATTATAAGAAGTAGGTTTTATTTCAGGTATATTAATTGCTCAATTATAAAGGTGTTCAAAGGGGTTTTCAAACGGTGGCGCATGCAAACGACTAGTTTGTGAAGCACTCAATTAAAAAATAAATAAATCAAACAAACATGATATATCATCATACAGTGAAGATATGTTTTTTCAGTATTAGCTGTTAAAAAAGGTTGGATTTGTTTAAAATGTAGTCCATTAAAATTAACTGTATTACTTTCTTTTTTTGTGATTCTAAATGGACAATTTTGAGTCCATAATAACTCCCCAAACATTTATAGGGGTTTAAATTTACACGAGAGACCCGCCCAAAAACATCGGACCTTGATGCTGAACCTCATGCATACTACAGTAGGGCTGTCCTCGACTAAGGATTTTCATACCCGAATTGAGTTTGTTTAATTTTGCCCATCATTCAAATTTATGGCGTTTTAAAAAAGAAAAAATAAACAGGTGGTGATATATGGTTGTGTATACTGATGGGTTTCTAAAAGGATTACAATATAGAGTGGGCGTTTTGACACTATTACCACATTCATCTACTGATGACAGAGCATCAGGAGCAGCTGGGGTTCCGTATCTTGCTCAAAGATTCCCTGACATGGTCACTGAAGGACCAGGTTGGGGGCCAAACACTCTAAGACATGAGCCATGCTGCACTACGGGTATCAGTGATGTTACATAGATGTGTTGTACATATACATAAACATTTCCAAGTCAACTAGAAGGTACTTATAGAAGAAAAACAGTCTTACATTAAAGTGAACAAAACAAAGATCTGATTTGCGACTTTTTGCACATAAAAAAGGCTAAACCACCGTTTCTGAGGTCTGCTTTGACACGCAGCACCAAGAGGACGTCACACTAGAGGAAGTAAAAGTTGTAATTTGTACCAATGGAATCCTTTTCTTTACCTTTTTAATAATAGAGCTACACCTCTGGGGCGATGTGGTGTGCCCGTGACTTGTCAAATTTCTGGTGATCACTTCCACCCGGCAGGATTCTCCTTTGGTGTGTGTACAGGTAGGTGGTCTTTCATGCTTGGCATTGCTGCATGTGGAAACTCTTCCCGTGCCCACGGGTCAGCTGCAGGATAATTAGCTAGGAACCATCATTCCTTGACGTTTCGCCCCTTTAATCACTAGAACGTCTCCTGGTGGCGCAGCAGCGACAGACCTCTCCTTGTCACCCCCTGCAGCTGATAGATGTTACCCCCTGTGGCTGCTGTCGGTGTTAGGTGTTCTTTCCCCAGCTCTTGTCATTCCTCCTCAGTCGGAGCCAAAAGCTGCCTTTCTCGGCCTCCTCTGACAATTTTTTCATGGCTTTCCCCAGCTTCCCTCCAGTCACTCCCGCGTCCCTCACAAGGCGTGTGGATAGTCTCGGCAGCCAACTTCCACTGGGTAGGTGGTAGCCTTCCATCCAGCCTCCTGGCACTCTGCAGGCTGCTCTGCATACTTGTCCTTCTTGCGCTCAAAGGCGGTTTCAATCCCCTTTTCTACTGGCAGTCAGCTCAATGAGGTGCCTCGCTGGACCACACCATGATCTCAGGATGGAGAGATGTATCTGTGATCTCCATGGGGAACTGAAGCTGCTTGTTGAGATCAATCCTCATGTCCCACTCCTGGACGGGGGAGAAGGGCTTCGATGTCTCTCTTGGCCTGGTGTTTCTTTGTCCATGCCCTTCCATGACAAAGCAGTGTGGTTCTCTGCTTCCCAGTCGACACCCCTCCAGCACCACAGCCAGTTTCCCCAGGACCTGGTCGTGACGCCATCTATAGCGCCCCTGGGAGAGTGCCATCTTGCAGCCTGACAAGATATGCTGGAGGCTTGGATCGGGAGCATTGCAGAGTGCGCAGTTTTACTCATTCCCGAACCATTGATGAAGGTTACGAGGACGGGAAGTGTGTCGTAAGTAGCAGATATGAGGAAACTGATCCTTGCCTGTGGGATCTACCACAGGTCAGACCAACTGATCTTGCGGTTGAGAACTTGCTCCCAGGTTGTCCAGCTTCCTTGGCGGCACTGCGACACAGCCTTGGAGATCTGATGTTGCACCAATAAGTACCCAGCAGGCACAATACATTGATACAACGGTGATTGTACATACATGTCTTTAAAACTGACTTTGAAACATTGTTGCAAAATAGTTGTATTTGTAAATTGAGACAACGATGATTTCTAACATTAGATCCATGTTTTAGGTTGGGAAATTATGTTATTTCAATGGTCTAATCAACATCACAACCAGACATTGAATAAACATTGTCAAAAAGCATGTTGTTTCAACGTATTTGTGTTGTAAAATATTGTTTGGAAATGGACCAAAATTAGGTGGTCAAATCAACGTCAGAACCCAACATTGATTAAACGTCATCAAAAAGCATGTTGTTCCAACGTTAGGTTTGAGTTGCACAACGTCAGGATCTAATTCAAGACATTCTCAATGTTGTCTTAATGTCTTGTGCCTGCTGCCTAGCGACTGCTCTGAAGTCTGAAGAGACAGTCAGGCACCCCGTGCAGGTACAGTATTAACTTGCCGCCCTCCCTTGAAGGGGGGAGAGAATATCAATAACATATGATTCACCTGTAAGGTTGCTAGTCAAATCAAACACCTTCCAATCGTTTCATTGAATCTCCGACCATGTGAACACAGCTCGAATAACATGAATTGATTAACGTGGACCCCGACTTAAACAAGTTGAAAAACTTATTCGGGTGTTACCATTTAGTGGTCAATTGTACGGAATATGTACTGAACTGTGCAATCTACTAATAAAAGTATCAATCAATCAATGCATGATTTTTTTTTTTTTTTGCATTGAACAGTAGACATGTTATTTAGCCAGTCTTGAATATAATGTAGTGCATTTGTAAACTCAGGTAGAATGTCCTTAATATCATTACTATAAAAGAGTCTAAGTATAATTGATTACAATAAAAAAAAAAAACATATTTTGGAGAAAAAGCAGTCAGAAGAAAGAAAATCCACCATTTTGGTCTCTCAGGGGTACTTTTATTCTCACGTGCATGGGGGGGTGGGGGGGGGGGGAGAATCAGGAAAGCCTCTTGGCTGCAAGACCTAGCAGTGAATTGCATTCCTCACGTTTGTAACAGGGATTAGTGCTCATAAGAAGATTGTTTTAAACTGGACAATTATTAAAACCTGCAATTATACAGCTCTGACTTACTGAGCTCGTTCATGAACGAGACCACTACTGAGGTCTTGAAGCTGTGCTAGAATGAATGGCATGCCTGTGAGCAAGCTAAATAAAAAATGTATGGAAGTGGAAGTTGAAATGCCTCAGTGAGTGAAATACTGGATATGAGAATGTACCCTCTTCATTAGAGCCTTTCAAAACAAAACACAAATATTTCAAGGTATGCTATCCACAATTGGAAAAAGATTCATGCATTCTCCCCATCCGTGGTTGCAAATACATATTTACAAATATTTCAAAGTATGCTATCCACAATTGGAAAAAGGCTCATGTATTCTCCCCATCTGTGGTTGCAAATACATATTTACAAATATTTCAAGGTATGCTATCCACAATTGGAAAAAGACTCATGCATTCTACCCATCCGTGGTTGCAAATACATATTTGTCAGAATAAACGTGTTTTTAAAACATTTTCTTTTCCAAATCACCAAACGGGCAGATTCACGTCTAATTAGATTTGGCGCTGTGAATAATCCCACAATGTCCTTGTCCACTGATGCATTGTGTTCTCTCAAAAAAATAATTTAAAAATCGCAATGGAAACAAGAACTGTTCAAGTGCTGACATGAAAATGTGACAAAATGTTTAAAACTTTTAAAATGTGAATTTCTTAGTACAACATGTTAAATAACTTATATAATGTCTCATGTTGCTTGTATAGCGCTCTTAAGCAGCAAAACAAATCAGGCAGGAATATGCTGCATGTTGTGATGATGGAGACCCATGCAATTAATCTTATGTACGCTAGATGGTACCAACGAGCTATGGCCAGCATGGTGCATGGTTTAATAATGTGTAGGGCAGGGATATTCAACTACCTGTAAATGGTTTTGGGGGGCAAACTTTCAGAAAGCTAAGAACCCATGGGCCGGATGTCACCTTTCACTATTAGTCTTATTTTGTATATTTTGCAGAACCCCCTTGAAAATCTCCAAAATTTAAATTAAATTAAACCAAGGTCCTGTATGTACAGTAAATATTACATTTTGGTTAATTAATTTTGTCAGTGCGCTCCATTGTTTTGAAAGGACTTTCTGCAGGAAAGCTCGTCAAATATCATCTCTATGACAGCAATCTAGTGTTTTTCACAATCTGCTGCAAAATGTGAGTCTC
The DNA here is from genome assembly GCF_033978795.1 of Nerophis ophidion. Classification (NCBI taxonomy): domain Eukaryota; kingdom Metazoa; phylum Chordata; class Actinopteri; order Syngnathiformes; family Syngnathidae; genus Nerophis; species Nerophis ophidion. Next base: position 58,331,418 of record NC_084616.1, read on the forward strand.
TCACAAGTGTTTTTAAACTGAACTCCTGGGCCACCAGTTGAATAGTCCAAATGATGAAAAAGAGAGGACCTAAAATGGAGCCTTGAGAAACACTAATTTAATCAAAAATGTCAAACAAATGACTACAGACTGCCTTTAAAGTACACAAGCTACAGCAACGCCTTGGTTACATAAATCATATTACAAAACAGTAACTGACAAAAAGGAGAGGACTTACAGGGTGCCTTGAGGAACCCCATTTATGTAAATCACAAGTTTGGACTCCAGTGTTCTATGTCTGCTCGTAAGGTTAAAATGTCAATGCAAGGATCTCCCAATGTGTTTACAGTGGTCCAAGTTCCTCTATACAACAGGAGCACTTAAGTGTTTTTTAGGAATTTGCGGGAAACAAATGTTTGTCTCTCAAGTTTTGAAATTAACACGGGGGCCCGTATGGTGTCATTCCCTAACAGATAGGAGAATAGCACTGGTTAAAAGAATATTCTCACAAAAAACAAATGATGTCTAACCAAAACATTTCAGTTGTTCATAAGATAAGATGGCACTCAAAGCCTGCAGTGCAGAGATCATTTAGACCAGAATTAGGCGTAATGCCTAAACAAAAGTAAGCACAAAAAAACATACTGTATTTGAGTCCAATCTTTGGAAACTCACGATGAAAATGCCAGTGATTTATTCTATCATCAAAACTGTTTTACACGAACGGTACAGTAATCACGTTGTACAGACACCCACAATAACTGTTCTAAAAGATGGGCAACCATTTTTGACCAGGAAAGTGCAGCTGGACTTTAAATCAGCAGGTTGTGGAGCATCATTTCTTGGACTGAAGTCCTTAATTTTCTCCTGCCACAGCTCTCAGGTCCTCTGCTGATTTACAAGTACTGTGGTGCGCGTCATGGGAAAAAAACCTTTGATTTGATTGTGTGCTTAGGTCTAGCAAGTCGAAGGAGTCACTGGAAAAAAGACTGTCCTCGCTCACCACGCTGGATGGGCGACTTTGGAGACCATCAGTGCCTGCTTTGCCCTGGAAGAACTGCTGCAGAGCTTCCGGGAATGTCGTTTGGTCGGATGATGGCAACAAGTGGTGTCCATCCAGAAGGTCCAGGCTTTGTGAGAATTTGCCATTACGTTTGAGAATGCCCTTTCGTCTTCTGACTGCCTCGATATACAAGGTTGGACTTTCATCTGCTGCCTGGACACAAGTAGGCTGTTTGTTGGACAATAAGTCACCCTCATCGCCTTCTTTGACTCCTGCTCTGGAGGAGTCATAACCTAAGGCTCCTTCATATAGGTTCTTAAGTATACCTTTCTTGGGCATTTTAGAGGAGGGTTGGTTGAACGAGCTGGTGGATAGGAGGACCTCAGCATGTGTTTGACAAAACAGCTGGGAACTTTCTTTTGACGGGCTGTGCAAAACAGAGTCAAAACTAATTTGTGGTTTGAGAATACTTTTGGGTTTCTTTCTTTCCACGGAGGAGGTGGAGGAAGAAGCTACTGCACCCCCACATGCTCCATGTGAACTTGGGGGAATGGCGTTCTCCTTGCGAGACTTTCTAACACTGGCTGGTCCTCCGCGCACTCTTGCACCTCCCGCTCCTCGCTCAGCCCTGAGAGGCAAGCTGAAGTAATGTGCATGGGGCGGACGGCGGATGAACTCTGAAGAGAAGGGCCCTGGGTCAGCAGTCATGTTGTTGACGACTCGATTCTGCCAGTCAATGTAGCGAGCCAGTAAGGGGGAGGGGCAATCCGGGTGTGCAGCTGAAGTGCAGTCACAAACACTCTCCTCGTAACCCCAGTTCACCCACCAGTGGTTGGCTACGTCCTCAATGGTGGCCCTCTCATCCACGCGTACAGTCAACAACCAGTCGATAAGAGCACAGGCGTCTGGTGGAAGTCAACGGTACGTCAGCAAAATACATAAATAATTATATGTTTAAAATGCACACTAGATAAAAAGCACTGTCACATACCCTAAACCATATGCACACACTGGCACACTTTACACCGTACAGTGACACAGTGGTATCTCCAAAATGAAACTCTCTAAATGTCAGCCCAAATGTTCATTAAAAATATGTCACTCAAAAATAGACATTTTCTCTGGCCAAAACTCTATTTTACTTGTTTTAGGCAGGACAAGTATAATGCTCTTGTTTTGTCAGCAGATTATTTTGTTCATTTTTTTTTTTTTTTGTTATTTAAAAAAAAAGAAGTGTTTGTTTTTTAGAACAGCATTACTTAAAGGGGACCTATGATGATTTAAATCTACATTTAAACACATTTCCTTGTGCTCTAGATAATATGTAGTGGATATGCTTTGCTGTAAAGTTTGCATACATTTTGCTCTGCAGTCACATTTATAACCGACTGTCTGCCTAGATGTTCGTTTGTGGGGTGGCGTTCCCTTTAGATTGCAATTGAAATCCTTGATGTCGCTTAGTCACTTCGCATAAACGGCAGCAAACAAAATAAGCTTTTGTAACTTCTAACCTGTTTTGAAAATAAGTTAGTGTAGTTTTTAGACCATTTAAAATTACACAAGATTCGGTTTGCATCGAGAATCGCGTTGAAGCAAATCGAATCATGCGCTAATGTAAGATTTACATACTTATCCAACATTGTAATGCCATTCAAATGTCAAAAATCATTATAGGTCCCCTTAAGGATAAGCGAATTGGCTATAATCAAAACTGCTTGGCAAGAAAAAATATATAGTCAGTCACAAAAACTAAAAATAGATCTCCCTTGTCGTACTGTGACCTCTTCCTTTCTTACTTGTTTATACATTTACTATGTGCAATACAACCACATCATATCCTCCTGAGAATAAATGTCACCTGTTTTTGTCTGTTCCTTTTGCCAGACTTACACATTTGTATTGTGGAAGGTAAATGTTCTGGTACTCAGGAGGACATAATAAAATACTATGTCACAGTTTAGTATAATAAACCAACAACTAATTAAGTATAAGGTGCACCTGAGGGGGGGTTGGGTCTTCGGTAACGACCTTGGCATATCTGCGCTGTAAGTGCTGAGTGAGATGCTCCATCGAAGGGCATACTGCTGTACACCAGCGCATACAGCAGCACGCCCAGCGCCCAGCAGTCCACCTGGAGAACACGTGGAAAAGGTACAACTCATTAAACAGGACTTTACAAAATCACAGTTATGATCATTTAGGTTTATTGAAGTTAAATGTGCGAAGATGCTTCATGTTTTTCGACGCACCTCTGGTCCCTGATAGGGCAGTCCAGTCACTATCTCTGGGGAGGCATACAGTGGACTTCCACAGTAGGTCTGCAGCAGAGAGCCTTTATGGTACTGACTGGAAAGGCCAAAGTCAGCGAGCTGCAAAGTGAGCCAGGGTAATAGTATTACTGTAAATTAACTAAAAATCATGCTACTTTAGTATAATATCACTCTACTCCTGGAATGTCAGGATCAACAGTTTGTATTTAGACTTACACTTAGGCAAACTTTATTGATCCACAAGGGAAATTGTTCTATTTAGGATAAATATCTGAACTTGAAACGAACATTTTTATAAAGGAGGCTTGCTGAGTTTATGTAAGGAGAGGAGCACCAAAAATGTTTGACTGCTCATAGTCACGTCATGGAACAATGTCTCACTGCAGGCCGTACACAAACATACTGAGGCTCCTCTTTATCTGTAGAGATTATTAACATGCACACACTTACACGTTATTAGTGTATCAGCTGGTTAAAACAAAACAAAGAAAATTCAATACGGCAGCAGAAATTGCAGGCAGGTTGAAGGATGACACTTTATAGCTCACAACAACCGTGAAGAGATCAGACACATCACTTGTGGCTTTTATTCTGCAAAAATGTATCCAAGCTACTACAGACGTTGTAATGTGTGTTTTTAAACATATTTTAGTGATTGTATACACAGACATTTGCAGATAAGCATAACTAATTTTGTTCAGTTATACATACTAGTGCAGGGGTGTCAAACTTTTATTGAAGGTCCCAACGCAATTGTGGCTGCTCCCACAGGGCTGATTGTGACATCAAAAATATATAAATATGAACATATGATAGCCTTGGTACACAATTTACTTAGGAAATTGTTTTTGATTGTTATATGATTTACTAACAGATGGATGAATAACTTGTTTTGAAATCATAAGTCAAGGTGACAAGAAGATATTTTGGTATTATAGTATATCACACTTTTCTGTCAAAATTGAAAGAAGAAATACATTAAGCCAAAAAGTCCTTTATTATTTTTAGCTTTTCACAGGCCAAAAAATAATGTGGCAGGACACGTAAAATAACGTGGCAGATCACATGAAATAAGATGGCGGGCCACATTAAATAAAATAGCGTATCGTATGAAATGACATGAAGGGCCAAGTAAATGACGTTGCGGGCCAAATAAAATGATGTGGTGGACCACCATAAATGACATGGTGGACCACATGAAATGACTTGGCGGTCCCCTTTAAATGACTTGGCAAACCACAGAAAATTATGTTTTGGCGTTTCTGGGTGTTGTTGATAAATGGCTTTTGCTTTGCATTACTTGCACTTACAGATGTAGCGACAAACTCTCGTTACTGACAGTGGTTTTCTGAAGTGTTCCTGAGCCCATGTGTGATATCCTTTAGACACTGATGTCGGTTTTTGATACACGCCTGAGGGATTGAAGGTCACAGGCATTCAATATTGGTTTTCGGCCTGGAAGTGATTTCTCCAGATTCTCTGAACGTTGTGATGATATTGTGGACCATAGATGGTGAACTTCCTAAATTCCTTGCAATAGCACGTTGAGAAATGTTCTTAAAGGGGAACATTATCACCAGACCTATGTACAGTAAGCGTCAATATATACCTTGATGGTGCAGAAAAAAAGACCATATATTTTTTTAACCGATTTCCGAACTCTAAATGGGTGGATTTTGGCAAATTAAACGCTTTTCTGTTTGTCGCTCTGTGGCGATGACGTCAGAACGTGACGTCACCGAGATAATACAGCCGCCATTTTCATTTTCAACACATTGCAAACACCAGGTCTCAGCTCTGTTATTTTCCATTTTTTTGACTATTTTTTGGAACCTTGGAGACATCATGCCTCGTCGGTGTGTTGTCGGAGGGTGTAACAACACTAGCAGGGAGGGATTCAAGTTGCACTACTGGCCCGAAGATGCGAAAGTGTCTGCCGCCAGACCCCCATTGAATGTGCTGGAATGTCTCCACATTTTACCGGCGATGACAGACATGGCACAGAGATGTATGGATAACCTGCAGATGCATTTGCAACGATAAAGTCAACTAAATCACAAAGGTGAGTTTTGTTGATGTTATTGACTTATGTGCTAATCAGACATATTTGGTTGCGGCGTGACTGCCAGCTAATCGATGTTAACATGCTACGCTAATCGATGCTAACATGCTATTTACCGGCGGTGCTAAAGCAGACATGGCACAGAGATGTATGGATAACCTGCAGATGCATTTGCAACTATATTAGGTTTCCTTCCACCCACATTTAACGCGAAAAAAACACTTACCAATCGAAGGATTTAAGTTGCTCAAGTGTCACAAGATGCGAAAGTCCTGATCGTTTGGTCCGCACATTTTACCGGCGATGCTAACGCAGCTTTTCGGCCATGCTATGGCTATGAATAGCGTCAATAGGTATTTGCTCAATAGCTTCAGTTTCTTCTTCAATACTTTCATACTACAACCATCCGTTTCAATACATGCGTAATCTGTTGAATCGCTTAAGCCGCTGAAATCCGAGTCTGAATCCGAGCTATTGTCGCTATATCTTGCTGTGGTATTCGCCATTGTTTGTTTGTATTGGCAGCACTGTGTGCCGTCACATGAAAATGAACAGTGTCTTCGCAGAGAGCGAAAAAAAGGCACTTTAAAGCTTTTTTTAGGGATATTCCGGGACCGGTAAAATTTTGATCCATCCATCCATTTTCTACCGCTTATTCCCTTTCAAACTTAAAAAAAATACAACAAGCCACTGGGAACAGATTTGTATTGTTTTTAACCCTTTTGAAATTGTGATAATGTTTCCCTTTAAACTGTTCTACAATCTGCTCACACATTTGCTGGCTTTTGAACTTTTGTGCCTATAACAGTCCGGATGGTTCTTTTCCTCTTTGGTCCGGAGGACACAATGTCCACATTTTCCAACAACTTTTTAAAATCTGGACTCGTCAGACCACTTTTCCACTTTGCATCAGTCCATCCTAGATTAGCCCGGGCCCAGCGAAGCCGGCGGCGTTTCTGGGTGTTGTTGATAAATGGCTTTTGCTTTCCATAGTAGATTTTTAACTTGCCCTTAAATATGTCACGATGAAATGTTTTTTAAAGCGTTCCTGAGCCCGTGTGGGGATATCCCTTATACACTGATGTCGCTTTTTGATGCAGTACCGCCTGACAGATCAAAGGTCACGGGCATGCTGCTTACATGCAGTGACTTTTCCAGATTTTCTGATCCTTTTGATGATATTACGAACCGTAGATGGTGAAATCCCTAAATTCCTTGCAATAGCTTGTTGAGAAATGTTGTTCTTAAACTGTTGGATAATTTGCTCACGCATTTGTTCACAAAGTGGTGACCCTCGCCCAATCCTTGCTTGTGAATGACTGAGCATTTAATGGAAGCGGTTTTTATACCCAATCATGGCACCAACCTGTTCTAAATTAGCCTGTTCACCTGTGAGATGTTCCAAATAAGTGTTTGATGAGCATTTCTCAACTTTCTCAGTCAATTTTGCTACTTGTCGTTTTTGAAACATGTTGCAGGCATCGAATTCCAAATGAGCTAATATTTGCCCAAAAAAAACAAAATTTACCAGTTCGAACGTTAAGTTTATTGTCTTTACAGTCCATTCAATTTAATTTAGGTTGAAAAGGATTTGCAAATCATTGTATTCTGTTTTTATTTAGGATTTACACAACGTACCAACTTCACTGGTTTTGGGTTTTGTAAATCACCCCATGTACCGTGTAGCATACAGTAGAGTATTTTTAAAGTAGTTTTGTTTGGCACTATAATACAAATTAAAACTTCCAGACCAAACATCTGTCACCTCTTTTGAGGTTTACCCAAAAGTAGTACATACTCATGGAGGTTATACACACAACCAAACCACAATAAGAATTTTCAAAGTGCTTACAATTTAAGTAATTGATGATTATTTATATCTTATTGTGTCGACAAGGTCATTATCAATAACAACTTTCAACTGGAATAGTTCAGTATTCCCAATTATTTTTTAAGTAATGCATAGTGTATTTTAAATATTGGGCTATTTAATATTTTGTTTGATTATAAAGTGATCTCTGAGTACAAAGCTGACTCAAGTGTGATATTACCAAGTTTGTATGTTTGTGTTTAACCTCCAACCTTCCATTAAGCATACTGTATGTAGTGCAAAGAAAACATAGACATGCATAGCACCGTCTTGGTCATTTCCTGCAGAGCACTGCTGTTTAATAGCCACTGTGTTGCACCCGAGGTTAAGAAACAATGAAACCTAGCTGAGCAGTCAGCACACGTGTCTGATTTATGTTGGAACACTTTGATTACTGCAATTGTCAGGAGTTTTCTTGCATCCTCACAGCTGCCATATATGGAAAGAAATAATAAGGCAGAAACAAGTTATTTGTGTTTGAGCCTTGAAACTTGATATTTGTACTAAGCTCAACAACCCAAATGTATCCGTCAGCACGTAATAGAGCTGATAAATAATGAATAAATATGACCCATTCTCATGAAATCATAATACATTCCACTCCCATCATCTGGTTTAGGCACTCGTACTGCATTTACACACCTTTACGGTCAGATCTTCATTCAAAAGAATGTTCTCCAGCTTGAGGTCTCGATGCACAACGCCATTCTGCAAGAGACCACACATAAGGTGCCACACCCATCAGGTTCCTTTCAGCATGCAAATATAACAGTGAAATGCTTCCTGAAGTTAGCCAGATTTCACATATTTTAAAACCACTCTTATTCCTCTTAAGCCTTGTGCTGCACGACCATGTGATGAACAAAACAGATGGCCTTGATCAGGACTTGTAGATTATGACTTAAGTGTAAGTAAAAAACAATGACCTCACATAATTGTCTGCCCAAAGTAGGACAAAGACAATCAGAGGAAAAATGCCTATGGTACCATAATAAAAAAACAGCAAGCAATTGACACTGAATTATTTTCACTCATGGACAGAGCCTTTAATAATACTTCCATGCGCCCTGCATAGCTGAGCGGCACATTCAATAATTCATTCATGCGTTCCATTCTATTTTGGGGCAACTCGTTCAGGGCACAAGGAAAAGAAAATCCCCCAATGCAAGGGTTTCATGAAGAACCAAAGCTTTTAAAATTACTCACACTTTTACAACAATACACTTACAGACTAGTAGGATTTATACGTTTCTGCTCAGATTCCTTTTCAGACATAGGCGCTGACATCATGTAAACATTATTACAAACCAAAAGAAGAACCCCTTCAGTTACCAGGCCTATGCCAGTAGAACTAAAGCTCATTAAAAAAACGTCCTAGCTCAATGTGTTAGTGTGTGAGTGCACGCATAAAATCTTAGCCTAATGCTCTCTTAACCCAAAGAGATCCAAAGTCAAGTTTTTCCGCAGTATTAGGATCAGGATTTAGCAGATTTAGTGGCACTGTATTTGCTTGCATGGTTGAACACGAGCTGCGTGCAATTCAGCTTGTGCCGAATATATTAAGTTAAAGCATGGCAGGACACATGCATTCATTGTGTTCTCTCTGTGTGTGTGTGTGTGTGTGAGTGTGTGTGTGTGTGTGTGTGTGTGTGTGTGTGTGTGTGTGTGTGTGTGTGTGTGTGTGTGTGTGAGTGTGTGTGAACCTTGTGGCAGTAGTGGACAGCTGATGTGATTTGCCGGAAGATGCTTCTGGCTTCTGTTTCTGTAAGTTTCCTCTTCTCCATGATGTAATCGTATAGCTCTCCATTGCTGGCGTACTCCATCACGATGACAATTTTATCCCGGCTCTCGAACACTGCATTGACACAGCGGACACATTTAGAGGCAACTCTGCTTGTGAGGAAATAAAACTGCAAAGGCCATCAAAAATGAGGGTCTGAATCAATATGACTCTAATACAACACACTATTTATTGACATTCAAAGGATTTACTTTTTCTTATAACTTGATAACTAACCTAAAGTAAAAACTTGCAGTGTGTATTATTTTTGGTCATCTTTAAGATCTGCCGTAACATCGTCACGCATTGATCATCACTGGTCCCTCACTGGCAATTAAACTGCAAGGTGATCTCATGGGTCAGGCATGTACATACTGAATGCATACATCTTCAAAAAAGACAAATGCTGCCAACTGCATACAAGCTCAGATCCATAATTAACAAATACTCTTGACTATTATCTTGTCGCGCATTTTAAATAGGGCTTTCCAAATGAAAGCTTTGCGATTAATCACACAAAATCATTGCTTTAATAATGTATTTACCCAGATTAATCAGACACTTTATTTTGATTTCCCATGCTCCTTTACCCTAACTGTGGATGGTTACTTAAAAGGCGGCGTGGGTTGTTATACAGTCAGTGACCAGGTCAATGCTTACACCAATGCAAACATGGGTGAGGAGACTCCAACTGGTGTGCTCGCTGGTAAATTTCACTTCAAAATACACACAACGGGACTGTCGATAAAGCTGCTACCAACTTTTGAATGAATAAATGATGTGCATTCAAGAAAAGGATTCAAAACATGTTTGGGTATAATAATCTGACATCGAAATTGTATTTGTGTCAAAATATTGGGGTCTTTTTTAGTGCCAATTTAAATTATGCAAGCAAGTAATTTACTGTGCATCGGTTGGTGACATCTCTGCGCTGCTGACCTGTCTCTGCTCAGGATGGTCTCCTGCTGGCCCTATTATGGACTGGACTCTCACTATTAGCTCGTCTCTGAGCTGCCGCCTTATCGTGATAGAGAATTTTGCGTGTCCCAATGATCCTAGTAGCTATGTTGTCCGGGGTCTTTATGCCCCCTGGTAGGGTCTCCCAAGACAAACAGGTCCTAGGCGAGGGATTAGACAAAGAGCAGCCCGAAGACCTCTATGAAGAAAACAAATCAAGGACCCAGATTTCTCTCGCCTGGACCCGGGCCACCGGGTCCCCCACTTCTGGAGCCAGGTCCGGAGGTGGGGCACAATGGCGAGCGCCTTGTGGCCAGGCCTGTTCCCATGGGGGAACAGCCCGAAGAGGCAACGTGGGTCACCACTCCAATAGGCTCCCCACCCATAGCAAGCTGGACTGCAGCCAAAAGGTAGGGCACTAGGCGGTCCAATCTTCGACTACATAAGCTAGCTCTTTGGACATGGAACGTCACCTCCCTGGGGTGGAAGGAGCCTGAGCTAGTGCGCGAAGTTGAGAAGTTCCGGCTGGATATAGTCGGACTCACTCTGACGCACAGCGAGGGCTCTGGAACCAGTTCCCCCTTGAGGGGCTCGACTCTCTTCCACTCTGGCGTTGCCGGCAGTGAGAGGCGACGGGTTGGGGTGGTAATTCTTGTTGCCCCCCGGCTCAAAGCCTGCACATTGGAGTTCAACCCAGTAGACGAGAGGGTAGCCTCCCTCCGCCTTCTGGTGGGGCGACGGGTCCTGACTGTTGTTTGTGCCTTCGCACCAAACAGCTGTTCAGAGTACCCACCCTTTTTGGATACACTCGAGGGAGTACTGGAAAGTGTGTCCCCCAAGTGATTCCCTTGTCCTACTGGTGGACTTCAACGCTCATGTTGGCAACGACAGTGAAACCTGGGGAGGCGTGATTGGGAAGAATGGCCGCCTGGATCTGAACCCGAGTGGTGTATTGTTATTGGACTTTTGTGCTTGGCACAGATTGTCCATAACAAACACCATGTTCAAACTTAAGGGTGTCCATATGTGCACTTGGCACCAGAACACCCTAGGCCGCAGTTCCATGATCGACTTTGTAGTTGTGTCAATCGGTTTTGCGGCCTCATGTTTTGGACACTCGGGTGAAGAGAGGGACGGAGCTTTCTACCGATCACCAGCTGGTGGTGAGTTGGCTGCGATGGTGGGGGAGGATGTCGGACAGACCCGGCAGGCCCAAACGCAGTGTGAGGGTCTGCTGGGAACGTCTGGCAGAGTCTCCTCTCAGAGAAAGTTTCAATTCCCACCTCCGGAAGAACTTTGAACATGTCACAAGGGAGGTGCTGGAAATTGAGTCTGAGTGGACCATGTTTCGCACCTTTACCGTCGAGGCGGCTGATTGGCGCTGTGGCCGCAAGGGAGTTGGTGCCTGTCGTGGCGGTAATCCTAGAACCCGTTGGTGGACACTGGCGGTGAGGGATGCTGTCAAGCTGAAGAGGGAGTCCTATCGGGTTCTTTTAGCTCATAGGACTCCAAAAGTAGCGGACAGGTACCAACAGGCCAAGCGGTGTGCGGCTTCAGCGGTCGCGGAGGCCAAAACTCGGACATGGCACGAGTTCGAGGAAGCCATGAAAAACGACTTCCGGACGGCTTCGAGCGATTCTGGACCACCATCCGCCGCCTCAGGAAGGGGAAGCAGTGCACTGTCAACACTGTGTATGGTGAGGATTGTGTCCTGCTGACCTCAATTGCGGATGTTGTGGTTTGGCGGGGGGAATACTTCGAAGACCTCCTCAATCCCACCAACACGTGTTCCTATGAAGAAGCAGTGCCTTTAGAATCTGTGGTCGGCGCTCCTATTTCTGGGGCTAAGGTTGCGGAGGTAGTTAAAAAGCTTCTCAATGACAAGGCCCCAGGGGTGGATGAGATCTGCCCAGAGTTCCTTCAGGCTCTGGATGCTGTGGGGCTGTCTTGGTTGACAAGACTCTGCAGCATTGCGTGGACATCGGGGGTGGTACATCTGGATTGACAGACCAGGGTGGTGGTTCCTCTCTTTAAAAAGGGGTACCGGAGGGTGTGTTCCTACTATCATGGGATCACACTCCTCAGCCTTCCCGGTAAGGTTTATTCAGGTGCACTAGAGAGGAGGCTACGCCAGATAGTCGAACCTCGGTGTGGTTTTTGTCCTGGTCATGGAATCGTGGATCAGCCTTATACTCTCAGCAGGGTCCTTGAGGGTGCATGGGAATATGTCCAACCAGTTTACATGTGCTTTGTAAACTTGGAGAAGGCATTCGACTGTGTCCCTCGGGAAGTCCTGTGGGGAGTGCTCAGAGACTATGGGGTATCGGACTGTCTGATTATGATGGTCCACTCCCTGTATGATCGGTGTCAGAGCTTGGTCCTTATTGCCGGCAGTAAGTCGGACACATTTCCAGTGAGGGTTGTACTCCGTCAAGGCTGCCCTTTGTCACCGACTCTGTTCATAACTTTTATGGACAGAATTTCTAGGTGCAGTCAAGGCGTTGAGGGGTTCCGGTTTGGTGGCTGCAGGATTAGGTCTTTTTGCAGATGATGTGGTCCTGATGGCTTCATCTGGCCATGATCTTCAGCTCTCACTGGATCGGATCGCAGCCGAGTGTGAAGCGACTGGAATGAGAATCAGCACCTGCGAGTCCATGATTCTTGCCCGGAAAAGGGTGAAGTGCCATCTCCGGGTTGGGGAGGAGACCCTGCCCCAAGTGGAGGAGTTCAAGTACCTAGGAGTCTTGTTCACAAGTGAGGAAAGAGTGGATCGTGAGATCCACAGGCAGATTGGTGCGGCGTCTTCAGTAATGCGGACGCTGTATTGATCCGTTGTGGTAAAGAAGGAGCTGAGCCGAAGGCAAAGCTCTCAATTTACCAGTCATCTACGTTCCCATCCTCACCTATGGTCATGAGCTTTGGGTTATGACCGAAAGGACAAGATCACGGGTACAAGCGAACAAAATGAGTTTCCTCCGCCGGATGGCAGGGTTCTCCCTTAGAGATAGGGTGAGAAGCTCTGACATCCGGGGGGGGGAGCTCAAAGTAAAGCCGCTGCTCCTCCACATTGAGAGGATCCAGATGAGGTGGTTCGGGCATCTGGTCAGGACGCCACCCGAACGTGTCCCTAGGGAGGTGTTTAGGGCACGTCCAACCGATAGGAGGCCACGGGAAAGACCCAGCACAAGTTGGGAAGACTATGTCTCCCGGTTGGCCTGGCAACGCCTCGGGATCCCCGGGAAGAGCTGGACGAAGTGGCTGGGGAGAGGAAAGTCTGGTCTTCACTGCTTAGGCTGTTTCCCCCGCGATCCGACCTTGGATAAGCGAAAGAAGATGGATGGATGGCTCTATGGAGTGGACTCTCACAATATTAAGCTAGATCTACTCGACGTCCATTACACCAGTCGCCCAAGGGCGGGGGTCCCCACATCTGCAGTCCTCTCCATGGTTTCTCATTGTCATCCCATTGGGTTGAGTTTTTCCTTGCCCTGATGTGGGATCTGAACCGAGGATGTCGTTGTGGCTTGTGCACCCCTTTGAGACACTTATGATTTAGGGCTATATAAATAAACATTGATTGATTGATTGATTGACTGCAAACAGATTTCAAAAGCGTGATTAATCAGATTTCAACCTATCCCCAGGTGCATGTCTTTGGAGGTGGAGGAAGCCAGAGTACCCGGAGAGAACCCACAAGAAGAACATACGAAGACGACGACCTGGAAATCGAACCCAGACCTTCTTGCTGTGAGGCACGAGCGCTAATCACTACCACCGTGCTGCACCAGTTTTGAGTGAGAGATTGAAATCAATCATAACGGCAATCGGCGTTATGCATGGTGTAAATAAAGATTTATTTAATTAGCATTTACCAACATCATGTAACATCTCACAGCAGGGAAGTATTTTATAAACACCTGCTCTTTAATCAATCAGTCAATCAATCAATCAAAGTTTACTTATAAAGCCCTCTCAAAGGGTTGCAAAAGCCACAATCTTAAACAAGCTAACCATATTTGCAGAACAAGGTGCAATGTAGTCATCATCTTGTAAACACCATACAAATCCATCAGTGTTTTTCTATCCATTATAGGGTTGGGCGATATGGCCTTTTTTTTTTTAATATCTCAATATCTTTAGGCCATGTCACGATACACAATATATATAACGATATTTTTCATTTCATTCTCTAGCAGTGACTTTTCAAATGATGCTACATATTTGCAGTAATGCTACTTTTTGTAGCAACGCTATAGCCCCACACTTGACAAATTACGGTTGTCTGTTCGACATATTCCCATTTGAAGCCAAACCACCGCCAGACGATGGACTATAATTAATTCTACCTGCATTTGTTACCAGATACGCACCTTCTTTCTTTTGTATTACCACTCGCACCACAGCTAACTTTACCCATGCCGCTACATCTCTGCACCGCGAGGGCAAATACGTATGTGACATATGTAAGAAGGTGCGCTTGTTGTATGTCTCTGTGAAAAGGAGAGACAACAAAGAGTGAGAAGAGCCTGTAGTGTAATGCCGGCAACTAAAAGCAACTCCGTGAGAAGTTGAATAACACAATATAGTCATTTTCTATATCGCACAGAGACAAACCCGCGCTATATCAAGTATATCAATATATCGCCCAGCCTTAATTCATTACAAGGAACCTCAGCAGGAAATAATATTTATGTATGGCATTCATGATCAGAGCACATACCTTTAACATGATTTATCATATAAAATTTCATGTTAGGTGGTTGTGGATTTAAGCAAGGTGTGTTTTGATGCCACACAAATATGGCGCGATGGAGTGACGTCAGACGCCGGCTGGAGACCTGTCAGCGGATGGATCTTGCTTCTGAGAGAAACTTTAAAGATTTTTATATTACTTAAATGTTTTACTTTTTTGAGTGGATTAACATTGGCCTGTGGATTACTGGATCACTAAAAGGAAGGTTAAAGAAGCGTTGTGGCGGCGGCCCTTAGTAAAGTACATTCACTTCAAACTGATATTAACTCTCATTTGCATGCATAACTTTGAGGGACTTTTGAGGAGGAAATATTCTTGTCTGACAAACGTTTGTGTGCTGTTGCTTCCTTATTTGGGATTATTCCAAGCTGATTTTTAGATCCTATCTGTGTCTTTTATTTGATGCTTCGCAATGGCACCTAATGTGAACATGACAGTGGTCATAATTACGACGATCAGTTGCATTAGGGGGCTTTCACCTCAAAGTATCACACAAAAAGTCTCCAATATCCCTAGAAAATGTTGCTAGATTTGTCGCTAGTAACTGTTTACAAAAAATATGTCGCAAAGAGGATGACTTTATGCAATTCTTTAGTAAGAAAATTGAAGTCATTAGAAAGGAGATTAAAGACAATGCGTCCCAGCTACAACGGGGTTCTATTAACACTGACACGATTGTATATACGGCGGATACTGCCCTCCAAAATAGTTTCTCTCGTTTTGAGGAAATAACATTAGAGGAATTGTTACAACGTGTAAATGGAATAAAACAGACAACATGTTTACTTGACCCTCTTCCTGGGAAACTGATCAAGGAGCTCTTTGTATTATTAGGTCCATCAGTGCTAAATATTATAAACTTATCACTCTCCTCGGGCACTGTTCCCCTAGCATTCAAAAAAGAGGTTATTCATCCTCTTCTTAAAAGACCTAACCTCGATCCTGACCTCATGGTAAATTACCGACCGGTGTCTCACCTTCCCTTTATTTCAAAAATCCTTGAAAAAATTGTTGCGGAGCAGTTAAATGAACACTTAGCGTCCAACAATCTATGTGAAACCTTTCAATCCGGTTTCAGGGCAAATCACTCCACGGAGACAGCCCTCGCAAAACTGACTAATGATCTATTGCTAACGATGGATTCTGATGCGTCATCTATGTTGCTGCTCCTCGATCTTAGCGCTGCTTTCGATACCGTCGATCATAATATTTTATTAGAACGTATCAAAACACGAATTGGTATGTCAGACTTAGCCCTGTCTTGGTTTAACTCTTATCTTACTGATAGGATGCAGTGTGTCTCCCATAACAATGTGACATCGGACTACGTTAAGGTAACGTGTGGAGTTCCCCAGGGTTCGGTCCTTGGCCCTGCACTCTTCAGCATCTACATGCTGCCGCTAGGTGACATCATACGCAAATACGGTATTAGCTTTCACTGTTATGCTGATGACACCCAACTCTACATGCCCCTAAAGCTGACCAACACGCCGGATTGTAGTCAGCTGGAGGCGTGTCTTAATGAAATTAAACAATGGATGTCCGCTAACTTTTTGCAACTCAACGCCAAAAAAACGGAAATGCTGATTATCGGTCCTGCTAGACACCGAACTCTATTTAATAATACAACTCTAACATTTGACATCCAAACAATTAAACAAGGCGACACGGTAAAGAATCTGGGTATTATCTTCGACCCAACTCTCTCCTTTGAGGCACACATTAAAAGCGTTACTAAAACGGCCTTCTTTCATCTCCGTAACATCGCTAAAATTCGCTCCATTCTGTCCACTAAAGACGCTGAGATCATTATCCATGCGTTTGTTACGTCTCGCCTCGACTACTGTAACGTATTATTTTCGGGTCTCCCCATGTCTAGCATTAAAAGATTACAGTTGGTACAAAATGCGGCTGCTAGACTTTTGACAAGAACAAGAAAGTTTGATCACATTACGCCTGTACTGGCTCACCTGCACTGGCTTCCTGTGCACTTAAGATGTGACTTTAAGGTTTTACTACTTACGTATAAAATACTACACGGTCTAGCTCCATCTTATCTTGCCGATTGTATTGTACCATATGTCCCGGCAAGAAATCTGCGTTCAAAGGACTCCGGCTTATTAGTGATTCCCAAAGCCCAAAAAAAGTCTGCGGGCTATAGAGCATTTTCCGTTCGGGCTCCAGTACTCTGGAATACCCTCCCGGTAACAGTTCGCGATGCCACCTCAGTAGAAGCATTTAAGTCTCACCTTAAAACTCATTTGTATACTCTAGCCTTTAAATAGACCTCCTTTTTAGACCAGTTGATCTGCCGTTTCTTTTCTTTTTCTTCTATGTCCCACTCTCCCGTGTGGAGGGGGTCCGGTCCGATCCGGTGGCCATGTACTGCTCGCCTGTGTATCGGCTGGGGACATCTCTGCGCTGCTGGTCCGCCTACGCTTCGGATGGTTTCCTGCTGGCTCCGCTGTGAACGGGACTCTCGCTGCTGTGTCTTGGATCCTCTTTGGACTGGACTCTCGCGACTGTGTTGTATCCATTGTGGATTGAACTTTCACAGTATCCTGTTAGATCCGCTCGACATCCATTGCTTTCCTCCTCTCTAAGGTTCTCATAGTCATCATTGTCACCGACGTCCCACTGGGTCATAATTGTCACCAATGTCCCACTGGGTGTGAGTTTTCCTTGCCCTTATATGGGCCTACCGAGGATGTCGTGGTGGTTTGTGCAGCCCTTTGAGACACTAGTAATTTAGGGCTATATAAGTAAACATTGATTGATTGAAAGTTGCCAATGGCTGCATAAAAAATGCCAATAGCTGTATCACTTGTCCAGAATCTTAGCGGTACTCCTGGACCGACCCAAAATACAGGTACTCGATATACATTCCTATTTATAATGGATCTTCCATTATATATGGAAGTACTAATTGATACTGGTATTTATTGTACTGTGTCATATATTTTACAGTGTTTATGTTGTGATTTCTTTTGAGCATATTGAAAACCTTGCAACTACAGCGGGATAGCTCGGTTGGTAGAGTGGCCGTGCCAGCAATTTGAGTGGTTGCAGGTTCGATTTCCGCTTCCGCCATCCTAGTCACTGCCGTTGTGTCCTTGGGCAAGACACTTTACCCACATGCTCCCAGTGCCACCCACACTGGTTTAAATGTAACTTAGATATTGGGTTTCACTATGTAAAGCGCTTTGAGTCATTAGAGAAAAGTGCTATATAAATGTAATTCACTTCAACTATTAGTGTGGGTGTAATGTAACCTGCCTGGTTCAGTCACTGCTTTTCTGCCTGGAACTCCGATCTGGGATGTTTGGCATGAGAGACGAACGTGCTAACTACCGAATTAAAAGACTGAGCTTTACCAGCGTACAAAAGGCCCAGCCACACTGGCTGGCCTCCTTTACATGGGCATACTTGAATATATATAATGATGTGATAATAAGATTTTGTCCCTACCCTCGTGGAAGCGTATGATGTTCGGGTGCTTGAGCGACGAAGTAATCTCAATCTCTCTCTGGATGTGAATTCTGTCCATGTCGTCTGTGATGTGATCCTTACGGATGGACTTGATGGCCACCTGAAATATAAATCCTAATTAATTTAACATAATCTACTTTTAAGTACACAGCATCAACAACAGCAAATGTAATACAATGTGTGAACCAAAATGATCAGCCCTGCTACAAAATAAATAAATTGATGAACTCACCACATTTTGTTCTTAGAAGAAAAGTTCAAACCAATTAGTCAATTCATTTCCTATTGTAGTCATAAGTGCAATCATCCATTAGCTGAACACACACACAAACACAGAGAAAGCATTCAATGGCTGTAGTACACATACAGTACTGTACATATTTACAATTTCTGGGTATTAGGGATGATTATGTGGGTTTAAAAGACTGGATGGAGAACGTGATAACGCTTAAGTGGGGGAGGTGGACAGCTGTGTGGTTTACACTCATCCTGAGCACTCATTGTACGCAAATTTAACCCCCAACCAGGCAACACACGCAACCCCTAAACAGACCACCCAGCATGAGTCCCTAAACCTCTTTGGATAGTGTACCTCCATATATGGCCAGTCCATTTAGAAACTAAGTAGAAGTAATACTGTCATTATAAACACATCCATTTTAATGACATCCTGTCTTCGCAGAGTTAAAATAAAATATTTAGTTTTGATTCATTCATGGGTTGTTCTGTTTCGGTGTGGCGTTGTTGGATGTGACCCTAGGATGCAGAGACGGCAGGTTAAGTGCAGGTAAAATGTGTTTATTAGCAAAATTCAAGAAGTACTACAGCAGGAAAGTGCACAGGAAAATTGGGAATTTTATGTACATTTAGGTGCAAAGCAAAATACACAATGATCCAGGCCCTCCCTAAGGACAGAGCTGGCATAAAAAGCATTCTAATAGGCAAACAGGAACGGATGTGTCCTAATTGCCAATCAGGAACAGGTGAGGGAGCCAGCGCTGAGACAGGAGAAGTAGTGGCAAAAAGGAGGCAAACACAAAATGGAAATATGAATAAGAGTGCTGGACAGGAAATAGAAGTAAATACTAGAACCCAATGATGATTGTGTAGAAAATAGGCCTGGATCCACAGTCCATTTTCTCTTTGTAGCTTGCAGCTTTGATGTAAGCGACCTCGCTAACTGAGTCTAACAATAGCTGCAATAATCGCTACTCTTTCAAAAAGTAGTGAAGCTACCACCAAGCTACTGGGAAATATATTTAAGCTATTTAGCTTTGCTACATTTACTTTGTTACTGCCCATCACTGCAAGAGAGATATCCTAACTACACAAGTCTTTCATGGGTGAGGAGGCGTTTTCTTCGTGGTCAAAGCTCTGAATTCTAAGCGGAGCTTTGAATGCAGATCATAAATATGATGCTGTGCATCATATTTATGAGACATTCTAAGGTACAAAATCGTATGCTTCAGGGTCCATTTTAAATTTATATTATTAGTTTTTAAATGTCTCAATGGCCTTGCACCTTCTTATATCTGACTTGCTCTTACCGTATCAACATTCGCGGCTCCTTAGGTCCCTGGCACTAGCCTTTTAGCTTTACCAAATACCAGAACCACGGCGAGGTGGCCTTTAGCCACTATGGTCCCCACTTGTAGAACAGCTTGCCAGAGAGTCTCAGGACTGTAGAGACCTTTGAAATTATTTTAAAAAATGGCCAAAGAATGTTGTCTGTCTATCTGTGTTGGCCCTGCGATGAGGGGCGACTTGTCCAGGGTGTACACCGCCTTCCGCCCGAAGGCAGCTGAGATTGGATCCAGCACCCCTCGCGACCCCAAAAAGGGACAGGCGGTAGAAAAATGGATGGATTGATGGGCCAAAGACAACACCTTTTTTATCAGGCTTTTTACTATCACCTAACTTATCCATCCATCCATCCATTTTCTACCACTTATTCCTTTTGGGGTCACGGGGGGCGCTGGTGCCTATCTCAGCTACAATCGGGCGAAAGGCAGGGTACACCCTGGACAAGTCGCCACCTTACCGCGGGGCCAACACAGATAGACAGACAACATTCACACTCACATTCACACACTAGGGCCAATTTAGTGTTGCCAATCAACCTATCCCCAGGTGCATGTCTTTGGAAGTGGGAGGAAGCCGGAGTACCCGGAGGGAACCCATGCAGTCACGGGGAGAACATACAAACTTCACACAGAAAGATCCCGAGCCCAGGATTGAACCCAGGACTACTCAGGACCTTTGTACTGTGAGGCAGACACACTAGCCCCTCTGCCACTGTGCTGCTTATGTTGTTTTGAATGATTTTATTGTGAATTAAATAAATGAATATTATTAATCATTATTACTATTATTCTGTCAATGTTATGTGTTCATTAACATAAAATTCATATTATTTATATTCGATTTGTATATTTATTTGATTTTATGTTTTAGACTACTTTTTAGATGGCGTTGATTTTAGTTATTCTCCAGTGTGGATGCCTCAAAGGTGGCGTTTTTCCTCAAATCCCCAGTGCCATGCCACGTTTTGTTTTTGCTTGGCTATTGTCAATAGTAAAGTGTGTGTGTGTGTGTGCGTGTGTTTTCTTCTCTTCTATATTTTTTGGACAGCACTTTTTGTTTTGTCACTTGCCTGTGTATAAAAAGTGCTATATAAATAAAGTTTGATGATGACAATTCACACGCTCCATTACCCCCTACAATTATGCAACCATGCAATCACACACCTGAGCATGTTACCTTCTTTAAACGGATTTCCTAGTTATTTCTTAATGCGTGGGGCTTAAGCATCCTCTTTACAGGAAACTGATGATGCATCCTTAATAAATGAGGGGATTATTTTGGAGGGTGTGTCAAAGATTGGTCAAAATGTATTCATTGGCTGATATAGAGAAGAGATGGCAGTGGTGAGGCTTGCAGGGTGGGGGGGGGGGGGGGCATCATCATGTGGACTCTTGCTTACTTGCGCGTGTATTTTTTCCTGACCCAAATGCTGCTGGGTGCATAGGCTGTGTGAAGAAAGCAATATAACGCACAAATGGTGACGGGGACTTTGTAGTAAGTTTGTGGTATTAGGAGAATATAGGATTAGGAAAGCACAGAACAGAGGAAGAAACCTATTTCTGTGCATCAAGATGCATTTTTTTCAAGTGACAAGTGTAAGCGTGTATGTGACCTCACTCATGCGGGGGGAAATGTGTGACACGTGTCATCTCTAAGTGTGACCTGGAAAACTACTGTGTTCCTCCAACTAACAATTTATCATTGTTCATTTAAATAATGTGTGGCATATGAGATAACAGCCTGCAACTAAACAAGTGGGAAACTTTAGCTGATATTGTATACAGTTTGTGTTTATCATGCAGACGTGATAAGATATTCCTCTGCATTGTTCAAAGGACAAGACTAAATCAGGGACACAGTGGACATGCTGTATTGGTGCACTGGTACAGAAGAATACAATATGGATGCATAATACTATCTAAAAAAGAAGTCTCCTAACTTTTTATCTCCTAGAAAAATCCAAGCATTAGGAACATTTTGATATGTTTCATTTTCAAAACCAATGCAAAAATTATTTCTTTTAATAGAAAAAAAAAATCTGACTATTATTAGTGTCATGTGTCACCTCAGGATGCAAAGACAAGAGGCGGCGTGCAGGTAAAATAATATCTTAAAGGTCTAGTGAAACCCACTACTACTACCGACCACACCGTCTGATAGTTTATATATCAATGATGAAATATTAACATTGTAACACATGCCAATACGGACGGTTTAGTTTACTAAATTGCAATTTCAAATTTCCCAGGAGTTTCTTGTTGAAAACGTTGCGGAATGATGAAGTATACGCGTGACGTCACGGACTGTGAGGAAATATTAGCGCGGCGCACACACACAGCTAAAAGTCGTCTGCTTTAACCGCATAATTATACAGTATTTTGGACATCTTGGCTCCTCGGCTTCTCGCTGAGACACAGTGTGTTCAACGCAGACATCCAACCTCGAGGTATGTCTTTACAATCTTTACTTTACAATCTTTAAAACCCCCCAAAACACTATCAAAACAATAAGCAGATAAGGGATCTTCCAGAATTATCCTAGTATTTGTGTCTAATTGCATCTGAAACGCTCACACTGCCGTCGCCCGGAGCTGTCACTTTTTTTTTTTTTTCTAGTCCGTCTCTATCAATCTCCTCAAACACAAATCTTTCATCCTCGCTCCAGTTAATGGGGAATTGTCACTTTCTCGGTCAGAATCGCTCACGCTGCTGGCGTCCATGATTGTAATCAATGGGTGGATGTGAGGAGTCCGACAATCTGTGACGTCACGCGCACTACTTCCGGGAAAGGCAGGGCTTTTTTAAGAGCGACCAAAAGTTGCGAACTTTGTCGTCGATTTTCTCTACTAAATCCTTTCAGCAAAAATATGGCAATATCGCGAAATTATCAAGTATGACACATAGAATGGACCTGCTATCCCCATTTAAATAAGAAAATCTAATTTCAGTAGGCCTTTAATAATGCTAAATAAGATAGCACCAGCTTAAAAAAAAAACAAAGGTCCACAAGTGAGTCAAAAAACTAAATGAACAGAAAGCCATTAAGGAACCAAGGCAGAGGCATACAACTTACAAGTAGAGGGCAACAGGAAACAGAGAACAATGAACCAGCGCTGTCTGACCAACATTGCTGTCTTAAAAACCCACGTGAATAACAACCATGTATGTGTGACATGTGTGTCTCCTGATTGACAATCAAGACAGTTTAGGGGGACACCGCTCAGGCACAGGTAAAGTGGCTGACAGTGGAGACAAACAGGAAATGCATGAAAAGTATGGGTGCTGGACAGGAACTAAATAGCAAAACACAGGAAAACAATACACAGAAGTCCACCCTGTCATGAGCTGTTGTGACAATTAGATTTAACATTTTATTATTTTACGTTACATTACACCTGTTTGCTCTTTTGTTTCATTCAAGTTTTTTTTTTAGTAATACAATTTTAAAATGTGCCAGCGGACATTAAAACATTTAATGCGGCTCATAAACGACCCACGGGCCGCACCTTGGACACCCTGACTCAGCAGGTCTGCAAGATGTTCTTCGGTCTAGCTGTAAGAACAACTTGAAATTAGATGACCAATAGTTCTCTTCTATCCCCATGTGGTCACTATCAAACAACAACACTCTGTCTTGTTTCCAAAACTAATGTCTGTTTTGTTGCAAAGAATCCTTGACATGTGCCCTATGCTGGTGCAAGGAATTCAGCGTTTACTCATGCCCTGCCAAAACGATTTGCCCCACTCTCCATTACTCATGCACACAGTCCTAAAGCGGATTCTTTAGGCCTCCATCAATGGACTTCCCACCACTTGCATTCTCTGCCCTAGCCGGAGAAATTGCTCCAGTTTTACTTCCAACGGTCTCTGCACACAAAGCATAATCCCTGTCACAGTATGTTTATTTACTAGAGACACAGAAAGGCATTTGGGGCGGGTGGAGTTTCTTTCTTTGTGTTTAGATCACAGCAAACAGATTACTAAGGTCCGTCTTTGTACAGGCATCTAAGTAATCTGCCACCATATTTTGTGTTTAGCCTGGTTATTAAAATGTAATATGTGTGTGTCCATTGTGAGGGAGGCCTATTGTGGAAAACTTTATCCCATTGTTCAAGTGCTGAGTGAGTCAGTCCACAGGCATCTCAGCCTGGTAGCACAGGAAGCAAGGGTGGCATTGTAACCATGAGCTCACAAACACAAACACTCACATATATTTGATACACTCAAAGAGAATGGGATGTGGTTTGGGAGAATAAGTTGCCTAAAGGAACATTCTGCACTAATGTACCCAAGAGACAAAATAATTATTGGAGACCATAATAACTATTGAGTAAATGACTGTAGTTTATCCAAGGCTAGAAGGATACAAAACAAAAGTATAAGTTCCAGAATGATTAGTTACATTTTGGGGTCGATTGAGTACATGTGTTTGGCCCGTCACATTATTTTATGTGGCCGGCCAAAGCAAGTAAATTTCGGACTATAAGACAATACATGTTTCCTATGCTTTGAACACTGTGGCTAGGGTCAGCTTTGTGTTATAATTGACTACGTATTAATTACTTTTTGCGCTTTTAATTTTTTTTTCACATTTGTTTTTTTTTTACCTGTGTAATAATTATTAATAGTACAACTTGTCACCTATAACACAAAGCTGATACTAAGTTTTGTCTTTAAACATGTAATGTCTGTTTTTAAAAATTTTTTACATAATAAAAATATATAAAAATGGCCTCCGCCTACTTTTTAATATGTAGCTCTTGTTGGAAAAGTTGCAACACAGTATTATTCATATATATTCCAAACATGT
This sequence comes from Nerophis ophidion, assembly GCF_033978795.1. Taxonomy (NCBI): domain Eukaryota; kingdom Metazoa; phylum Chordata; class Actinopteri; order Syngnathiformes; family Syngnathidae; genus Nerophis; species Nerophis ophidion. The sequence continues at coordinate 58,355,974 of NC_084616.1, forward strand.
TTGTTAGAATAAAGTGATTCTCCTCTGACTCGGTCCTTCTCAAATGGGGGGGCAGTCCCCTCTGGGGTGGCACATGTGACCTCACGGAACATGCTTTTTTTGCCGTATACAACAAAGCATATGTCGAGCGCTTGGCTTCATTGTGAATGCGGCGGGAAACGTGGAAAAAAATGTTGTGTTGTTTTCTTTAATGTTAATAAAGATACAATGTTATGCTGAGGTGTACTTATAGACAGATTATACTATTTTAGTTGCGGTGGAGAGCATGGTGGGGGTGCAAAATATTTTCTTCTGCCTGTGGCGTGAGGGCATACCAGAAAATACTGTAATTAAGAAAGCACTGCCCTGACTTATGATTTTGAAAGCAAGTACATTATCCATCAATTTCTACGTAAAAAAAATGGGATAATCAAATCCATAGTGAATTGTGTGATAACATATCAAGACAATTATACATTATAATTTATTCATAATCACTGTAAAAATAGGCCTCCTGGGAGCAGCCATAACGGCAATGTGGCCCCTAATAAAAACGATTTTGACACACCTGAGAAAGAGGAATAAAATTGGAGTCTTGACTCTGTAATACCACCTCAAAAATGTAGCTTGTACTTGCGTAAAATTGGGTTTCGAGTTCAAAATGAATATTTCTGCAAGAATATTATTTTAATTAAATTACAGCAAAAATGTGGTAAACAGATTTGTGTTTGTGTGAATATTTCATTTTTATGTGTCTGACATAAATCTATGGTAAGATTTTAATTAGTTTTGAGCAAGCATACAATTACAACGTGGAACAAGATATATATACAATTTCACATTTCAACTTGTCCAAAATGGAGTAGGAAGAAACAGAGCTTATTGAATCCTTCACATTTTTCCAATTCCTGTACTTAATCTGGAACACAATAACACATACAGTATATCAATAAGGTTCACATGAAAAGAACATTAATTGTAATTCACATAATTTTCTGAATTTGTAATAGCAGCAGATTTGATTTGATATAAAAAAAATCTATGCCAAATCCGGCCCGAGTTCATTTTAAAACTTGAGACAAGCGTTTTTGAAGCAAATTTCTGAAAACACTACACAGTTTCTGTTGTATAGAGCAGTGATTCTCAGCCTTTTTCAGTGTTGTACCCCCTGTGGACATTTTTTTAATTCAAGTACCCCCTAATCAGAGCAAATAATTTTTGGTTGAAAAAAAGAGATAACGAAGTAAAATACAGCACTATGTCATCAGTTTCTGATTTATTAAATTGTATAACAGTGCAAAATATTGCTCATTTGTAGTGGTCTTTCTTGAACTATTTGGAAAAAAAGATATAAAAATAACTAAAAACTTGTTGAAAAATAAACAAGTGATTCAATTATAAATAAAGATTTCTGCACATAGAAGTAATCATCAACTTAAAGTACCCTCTTTTGGGATCGTAATAAAAATCCATCTGGATTCATGGACTTAATTCTAAACATTTCTTCACAAAAAAAGAAAAGTTTAACATCTATATTTATGGAACATGTCCACAAAAAATCTAGCTGTCAAAACTGAATATTGCAATGTTGTATTATTATTTTTTTTTTTACAGTTTATTAACTTACATTCATATTTTGTTGAAGTATTATTCAATAAATATATTTATAAATGATGTTTGAATTGTTGCTATTTTTAAAATATTCAAAAAAAATCTTACTACCCCTTGGCATACCTTCAAGTACCCTCAGGGGTACACGTACCCCCATTTGAGAACCACTGGTATAGAGGAACTTGGACCACTGCAAACACATTGGCAGATCCTTGCATTGACATTTTAACCTCGCTAGCCAGTACTCTTGGGTACAAACTTATGATTTACATAACTGAGGCATTCCTCAAAGCACAATTTTAAGTCCTCTCCTTTTAGGCAGTTACAATATTTTTTGTAATGTGATTTATATAAGTAAGGTGTTGCTGTAGTTTGTTTACTTCAGACGCAGTCAGTAGTTATTTGTTTCACTACTTTAGTTATACTACTGGTGTTCGTCAAGGTTACATTTTTCATCATTTGGGCTATTCGACTGCTGCATGGCCACGAGTTCAGTGCAAAGAACTTGTGAGACTCACATTTTTGCAGGAGATTCTTAAAACCACTAGAGTGCTGTCATATAGAGATGATCTTTGACTACAGTAGATTTTTTTACAGAGGGGACTTAAAAAACAGCAGAAAATTCCGACCCCAAAAAAGGGACATGCGGTAGGAACGGATGGATGGATTCCAAAATTAAATAAATACAGTTTCTTCGGAATTTACAAAATAATTCCAGAATTGATGGAATACATTGTGTGTGTATAAAGGATGCTATAACTATCCCAACTGTATATTACGTTATCTGAAGAAAACATTGGCTTGTATTATAAGTGACAAACAAAAATGTTTTGCGGTACATTTCTATCATTCATGGTTATTTTACATTTTTGGAATGTATAGTGTCTTAAAGGTACAGCAATGAACTATTGCTTCGTCAATGTAATGATAAGATTTCTGTTCAAACACTCACAGTCTTCAGGCTGACTCTCTCCACCGCCTTCTTCACTTTGCCATAGGCGCCCTTCCCCAGCGTCTCCATCAGCTCATAGCGGTGTTTCAAGTTGTGTTTGTGCTGGTGCTTCTTCACCTCCATGAGTGGCCGGCCAGCCGCCTCCATGTCTGCGTCCTCCAACCCACCCGGCCTGCGAGGGTCCTGCGGACAGCCGATGTTCGGGCGGTCCCCGGTGTTCACTGCACCTCTGCTGTCCTCCTCACGTCTGCCCATCCTGAGGGCGAGACGACACACTGCTTCACGCTGCCCATTCAAAAAGTCTCTTGGAAGTGACAAAGGCGGTGATAAAAACGGATATTGGGAAGTAACACAGCTGTGGCAGTGAACTTTAACGGGGGATAGCTAAGGGGTCCCGGTGGGCGGAGCCTCGTCATTCCAAAACCAGCTGTCATAACAGCAGTGGCGAATCTTGGCCAAGTTGCAGTGCCATGCAAGATCCAGCAGGTGGTGGTATTTTTTTTCTTTCTTTTCCTCATTAGTGCATTCTTACACGTATATATTATGGACGCCCAAATGGAACAACATTAAATAAATGAATACATACCCTTCATCCATCCATTTCTACCGCCTTTGGGGTGGCGGGGGGCGCTGGTGCCTATCTCAGCTACAATCAGGCGGAAGGTGGGGTACACCCTAGACAAGTCAATACCTCATCGCAGGGCCAACACAGATAGACAGACATGTTTATAAATAATTACTTAAAGGTATCACTAAATCATTTGATTTAGAATAATAATTCATTTATATTAAGAGTACATCTAATTCATTCATATTTTGATAAGTATTTAATGTTTTTTTATATTTGTATTTTTACATATCCATCCATCCATTTCCTACCGCTTATTTCCTTTGTGGTTGCGGGGGGCGTTGGTACCAGCTACAATCGGGCGGAAGACGGAGTGCATGTTTTATAGATATACATATAATATATATAAATACATATATATACACACACACACACACACACATATATATATATATATATATATATACACACCCACACACATATATATTATATATATATTATATATATATATATATATATATATATATATATATATATATATATATATATATATATATATATATATATGATACATTTCTTAAATGTCCTTAATTTTAGTTATTTTCCAGTGTGGACGCCTCAAAGGTGCAGTGTTTCGTCAATTTGTCCATGCCATGAATGATTTGTATATATATATATATATATATATATATATATATATATATATATATATATATATATGTAGGTGTGGGAAAAATCACAAGACTACTTCATCTCTACAGAACTGTTTCATGAGGGGTTCCCTCAATCATCAGGAGATTTTTATCTCCTGATGATTGAGTAGTCTTGTGATTTTTTCCCACACCTACATATTGCGCTCTACCATGGTATTGAGCACTATTCTCTGGATAATCCAATCAAGACACACATATATATATATATATATATATATATGTAGCCGGGTACCCTGAACTGTTTGTTACACACACACACATATATACATACAAATATGTGTGTATGTATAAGACATTTCCTAGATGTCCTTAATTTTAGTTATTCTCCAGTGTGGACGCCTCAAAGGTGCAGTGTTTCCTCAATTTTTACGTGCCAGGAATGTTTTGTTATTGCTTTGTTAATGTCAAGAGTGCTGCATGTGTGTATGTGCGCGCGTTTGTTTGAGAATACCTGTCTGTATGTTTTCTTCTCTTCTATTATCATTTTTTTGTTTGTTTGTTTTGTACAAAACGTTTTGTTTGCCACTTGCCTGTGCATAAAAAGTGCTATACAATGAGGTTTGATTTGATTTTAATATTTAATGAATTATTAGGGCAATAATTGATTTCATTATTGAAACAATTGTTTCACAATTTAATCAAATATTTATTAGTTTATTTAAGTATTTCATGAAAATGTATGTAATTGCTGCATTTTTATTTTATCTGTCAAGCTCAGCCGTCTAAATCCGTGAGCGGAGCTAAAATAAAGCTTGTCCAATAACTTTGGAAGTGTTTGAAAACGTGACGTTTCATACTTTTTGGAGAGTTAGTGCTGTATGGAAGTATTGTTGCAAAATTATTTGCGAACGCGTACCTCAATCTGTGTAATCCAATTCATGTTTGTGTACTAATGTGTGTGTGTATGTCAATCTGTGTGTGTGTTATCAGATCCGCGTGTCTGTGTTTATAGTTGTTGTAATAAAGTTCAAAACAAAAGGGTATAATCCAATGAATAACTTTACTAAGAGATTTGGGCAGGATACAAGCACGTGACGAACACCTTTTTTTGACTCCCGAAAACATAGCAACCAGGCTAGCAACGCACCTCCTTTATGGCAGCTGTCGCAACATTCTAAAAGCAACCGCAGCACATACATATATATACAACATATATGACAGTTGTCTGTCCGTATTATGATTTGTTGTGTGTGAAAATATATCTGTCAGTCCGTATTTCGATCAGAGTGTATGTAAAAATGTCTGTGTGTGCATATTTAGATGTGTGTGAAGCAGGAACCCTCTATTGGTTGTCTTTTTACGCGTGACTTTGGCGACACTTCTGCCATGTACAAGTTGTCTGTACAGAGATTTGAACTTGTAAAATGATTTGTCTGCAACTCTCCCTTGCCTTTCCTTACACTCATCACTAATCGGTGCCTTGCAGCCACTTACACACGTGTTGGCGTTGATGGACTTTTCATCACTGCTGTAAATAAAAGTTCACAAGAGGTCTCTCTAACGAGCCAAAAAATAACATACATAATCTGAATAAATATAATGACGATATGAATAAAAGTATCTAATGGAACTCAATGTAACAGAGTAAATATACTGTTTGTTCTTCACAAAAATAATCAAGTAACTTTTGAAAGTAATGTATGTTGGATTAAAACTACTCTGCTCAAATACAAATTATGCAAAAAATTACTTAAGTCAATGTAATGGAGTAAATGTGTCGTGATCCGGTGCCCGGATCATGTTTGTTTAGTTTTTAACTCCCTCAGTTCCTGTTTTGAGCACCCCTGGGTTTGTTTTTTAGTTGCCATGACCGCAGATTGTTTCCCCATGCCTCTGATTTAATGTGCTGGAGGCTCAACTGCTCCTGGGCACTAATCAGAGAGCTACTCATTCCCTGTAAGCAACAGGTCACGTTTGTGTATATTTTCCTTCTGGTGCCTATGCCTGTTTATCTTGTGATTCCTGTGCTAAGTTTTGCATTTGTTCCCCGTGCTATCCACACGCTTGTTTGTATTTTTGAAGGATTTATGAGAATAAATCATCGTCTTACCTGCATTTTTGCCTCCGGAGTTCCTGCTGCATCTTGGGAGAACGAGCCGCGCAGTAAAATGCGACCCAAGCGTAACAAAATGTAATGTGTTACGACCCACCTTTGCTATTATGCACTATATACTGAAAATCTAAGACATACAAATAAAAGAAAAAAGCACATCCTTCCACCAGAACAAGTACATATGACTTCTTCTATCGACATATTATTATTTTTACTATGTGGCATGTTCAGAAATGTCTGACCTCAATTTGTTTTTTAATGAACAAACCAACAGTAATTCATGTGAATTTGGACACACGCTATACCCTGAACCTCCAGCAGTGTTTTGCTCTTCACCATAAAAGGATGAGTTATGATGTAAAGAGATCACGAGGATTGAGGTTAGCCACCAGTCAGACATCATAGCTGTCTTGCATTGCTGCACGTCTTTCTACCACTGCCCATGCATTCTCTGTAGGGTCCAGTTCCAAAATCTCCTTGGTGATGATCTCATGGCGGCCTTCAACAAAGGAAGACAATTTGTAAGCTACGGTTCACACAGGGGTCTGATATAATATGACATTACAAGATAAACAGAGAAAACCCTAAACTTACTAGCCCCCTTGTAGTATCCACAAAGGTACAGTTTGCCATGAACTGCTCCTACATTGGAGGTGTAGTTTCTGAGGGAGAGCAAAGATGTAGGCAGAGTCGGTCCTGGCCTCCAACTGTCTGTTTCTGGGTTGTAGATCTCTACAGAGTTCAGACAGCTACGTGATTGTCCTCGATCTTCTCCATCACACCCTATGCCACCTGAAGAAAATAAGAGAATCACATGTTCCTTGGAGGTGGGAAGAAGCCGGAGTACCCAGAGGGAACCCACGCAGTCCCGGGGAAAATATGCAAACTCCACACAACCGAGACCGGTATTGAACTCAGGACCTTCGTATTATGAGGGAGAAGCACTAACCCCTGTTCCACCGTGCTGCCCTAGGTAAATAATTTGTGTTGGCACTGCGATGAGTTGGCGACTTGTCCGCCCGAATGCAGCTGAGATAGGCTCCAGAGCCCCCCGCGACCCCAAAAGGGACAAGTGGTAGAAAATGGATGGAAGTTATTAAAATATTTATCGTGATTAATCAGATTTTTTCATACTTAACTTAAAATTAATCGCGGAAAAGTATAATGTTTCATCATTAAAAAGTGTACACTGACAGATCATTTACAGCTTTATATTGCTGCATGACAATGTTTTAACCTTCTCTATTAATAATCAAATGTGATATTGAGCCTTCTAATCAATCTGTAATTGAGGACTCGACCAGAACATGTTATGAAATAATTTACACAATATTTCAGACAGTCAAAACCCCTCCCCCAAAATTCCTATACTGATGTACAGTTGTGATCAAAATTATTCAACCCCCACACAATTTTGGTGTTTTAGCAAGTTGGACATTTATTCCGTATTTTGTTTATAGTCATATCAAATAAAGATGCGTCAAATAGACAAATGCAACTTAAATTGTAACACTGTATTTTACACAATACCAAAAAAGGACATTTTTCTTAATATCTCATTGACAAAATTATTCAACCCCTTAGTTACATGCATCTTTAGTACTTAGTAGAACACCCTTTGGCAGTAATGACATCCTTCAAACGTGATACATAACCGGACACAAGCTTCTTTCAACGATCTACAGGTATTTTAGCCCATTCCTCTTTGGCAAAGGCCTCCAGTTCTTTCATATTCTTGGACTTGCGTACTGCAACTGCCTACTCTCCTGACGGAATAAATAAAGTACTATCTATCTATCTATCTACTTCAAGTCCCACCACAGGTTTTCTATAGGATTTAGGTCTGGCGACTGTGAAGGCCACTCCAGAGTCTTCCAGCCCTTCTTCTGCAACCACTCTGATGTTGATTTGGAGGTATGCTTAGGATCGTTGTCCTGTTGGAAGGTCCAACGTCTCCCAAGCCTCAGCTTCGTCACTGACTTCATGACATTTGCAGCTAATAAATCCTGCTAGGAAATAGAATTCATAATGCCTTGAACGCGCTGGAAATTCCCGGTACCTGAGGCAGAGAAACAGCCCCAGAGCATGATTGACCCCCCACCATGCTTAACAGTAGGAAAGGTGTTCTTCTCTTTGTAAGCTTCATTTTTTCTCCCCCAGACATAACGTTGATTCATAGGCCCAAAGACTTCCAGTTTTGTCTCATCCCTCCATAGAACAGTTTCCCAAAACCTTTGGGGTTTGTCCAGAGGATTTTTGGCATACTGGAGTATATTTTTCTTGTGCCTGGTAGTCAGAAGTGGGGTGCGCCTTGGAGTTCTGGCATGGAGGCCTTCATCTCGTAGTGTGCGCCTTATTGTCTGGGACGAAACCTGCGTCCCCCCCTCTGCAATGTCCTTTTGTAGTTCCTCAGCTGTTACCCAGGGGTTTTTCACCACTGTACACATACAGCATCCTCTTTCTACAACGCCCAGGTAGTGTTACCACTGTGCCTTTAGCTTTAAACTTGCGAATTATACTCCCAACTGTGTCTCTTGGAATGTGTAATGTCTTTGCTATTTTCTAACATCCATATCCTTTCTCATGAAGAGAAATTACCTCCTCTCTTGACTTCTTTGACCACTCCATGGACTTCACCATGTTGCAAATACACCATTGACCATCTACAAGAAGCTAAGCCTCACAGTCTTTTTCAATCAGTTTAATTGTTGGTCGTTATGGTTTTAATCACATCTACAGGTGTTTTCAACACCTGATTGAAAAGACCTTAATCAAATTCTGTTCTTAAGAGTTATGATCTTCAAGGGGTTGAATAATTTTGTCAATGAGATATTAAGAAAAATTTCCTTTTTTGGTATTTTGTAAAATACAGTGTTACAATTTAAGTTGCATTTGTCTATTTGACACATCTTTATTTGATATGACTATAAACAAAATACGGAATAAATGTCCAACTTGCTAAAACACCAAAATTGTGTGGGGGTTGAATAATTTTGATCACAACTGTACTAGCATTCCTTTAGGTGCAAATATCACGAAATAACATTACAAACATCTCTGACAAAGCATGATCGTAATGTAAGACATTTTGATTTTGTTAACGGCAGGGTTTCCCCTAAACTGCAAAAAATATATGTGGCGGTGGGGGGCGTGGTTAGGGGCGTGGTCAACATGACAGCATGATTTGCTATGATTCATATATTCTTCAAAAAAGGAAAAAAATGTGAATATACATTTAAAACAAATCCGTTATAATTAAGTATGGCATTAACATGTAAATTTTTCTTACATAATATAGTTTTGTTGTATTTTAAAATTGTTGTTGCATATTGTACAATGTCATTTGATGAGAATTGTTTTTTTTTAGAGAGATTCCTCTAATTCTTTTAGTCACTGGTTTTGTAATAAAAACAATTGGCAACAAATGTAGTATTAATTGTTGGTGTTATTGGCGACTGTACTCATGTTTAGAGACTCTGTTTGGATTCTGTCGCGCCATATCCGTGTCGAAAAGCGAGCCGCGGATAGCCTGACGACACACTTGCTTTGTGTTGCTGAGAGCCTTTTTCTCATTAAAAACCGCCAGTGTCATCTTAAAATGTGAAGATTTTTGTCCGCGGGTATAGCTTAAATGTATTAAAGTACGTCCAGAAAACTCTGTGCGCATGGCTGGTGGTAATGTGTATGTTAGATATGCGTGGATAGGCAATTATATCATCCGCAACTGCATCATCAAAGTCGTCATGCACCCGCCGTCCACCCGAACCAACATTTTGTCAGAACCGCAACCGCCCGCCACTCGCCCGTTGAAATACATCAGAGGTCGGCCACGTTTACCGCTCAAAGAGCTATTTAAACCCGTTTCACAGAGTTAAGAAGACAATGGGAGACGCTAACATACTCGCGAATATTCAATGGTGTTCATCCTGATGACAAGAATAAGGGCGTGCTGTGAAGTCATTACCTTTAACACCTTCAACAACATGAACAAACCAATTGTTAGTCCAGCAACATGTTGTATGCAGCTTCCGCAACCACACGTACAAGATTGAAAGGCATACTGGGTGATACAGAGTACACTGATGGTTGTGATATAAACAACTTAAACACTTACTAATATGCGCCACGCTGTGAAGCCACACCAAACAAGAATGACAAACACATTTCGGGAGAGCATCTTCACAGTAACACAACATAAACGCAACACAACAAATACCCAGAATCCTTTGCATCCGTGACAGTTGTGAATATATTTTACACCCCCGCGCCCCCAACCACGCCCACCTTACCGACGCACGGGGGTGAGGTGTGGGGGTGGCGGGGTTTGCTGCTAGCAGGGTGTATAAAATAGTCAGGAAATATCATGGATGCAAAGGATTCTGGGTATTTGGTTTGTTGCGTTTATGTTGTGTTACTGGGAGGATGTCCTTCCAAAATGTGTTTGTCATTCTTGTTTGGTGTGGCTTCACAGCGTGGCGCATATTACCAAGAGTGTTAAAATTGTTTATATCACAACCATTAGTGTGCTCTGTATCACCCAGTATGCCTTGCAGTCGTGTGCGTAAGCCACATACAACATGTTGCTGGACTGACAAGCAGATCATACATGCTGTAGAAGGCGATAAAGCCAATGGCTTCATAGCTTGCCCTAATACTTAATAACTGGGTGATCGCCGGCAGTCATCCTAGAGAATGTTTGCGTCTCCTATTGTCTTCTTCGCTTTGTGACACGGGTACTAAATGGCTCTTGGAATGGTAAAGGATACCGATTCCTGAACCATGTATATCAAATATTTCTGAATGGTTCAACCGCCACCTGCCCGAATCCAATTAAAATATATTTTTTCGTCATGTCACCCGCCCGACCCGCGGTTTATCTGCGGACTCCGCGGATGAGACCACAAACCGCGCATCTCTAGTGTATGTCAGTGTGTTATGGTGGTCTTTTTTCTCATGGTCTTTAAACCGTGCCGGAGCAGAATGAACAAGTGTTGTTTGTCTATTAGTAAAACACGGACACAGGCGTGTGTGCGTGAAGGGAATACTTGTTGGAATTGGGCTGTAGTCATAAAATTGGCAATAAAAGCTAAAAAGAAAGTCAGACTTTGTTTTTTTTCTGTACAATACATTATCTTACTTTATTTCGTTAGGTCTGGCGGCTAATATGAAAATAAGGAGAAACCCTAAATGTAGTTAAATCGGGTGTATAGCATAGTGTATGGGTAAGTTTTAATGTCAGATCGACTGTTTGCAATAAAAAAGTGTACTTTCGACATCCTACCGACCGTCTTTAATTTCTGTTGAGCTTTTATGTCATTTTACTTAATAAATCAGTCACAGTAACAATCTAAATGTTATGGTATCACTGCATTTTAACCGTGATCTGAACACAGAAGTGAAACACCATCCACCTCTGAATGACACGCACAGCAGGAGTTTGCTGCACGGATGTCGCCTCTTCTCACAGCAAAAAATAGTATTTTTTTGTTGGAAAAGCTTTGAACCTAATATTTCCAACAGGTAGACTTTATTTTGTCCATTTTTGTTAGCTTGTGGATCATCAGTAACAAGTGAACTGCAGCCAAGTTTCCCCGCTACGGCACAACAGGAGGGTCGAATTGGCCGTTAAAAAAAATTGTTGCGTTATTGAAATAAATAGTTAACACGTTATCGCTTTGACAGCCCTAACATGCATACATACACACATACATACATATGTATAGAGCGGTAATATATATTTACATACACACACACATATATATATATATATATATATATATATATATATATGTATATATATATATATATACATATATATATATGTATACATATATATATATATATATATATATATATATATATATTACCGCTCTATACCTATATATGTATACATACATGTATATGTATACATACACATACATATATATATATATATATATATATATATATATATTAGAGATGCGCGGTTTGCGGTCTCATCCACGGATCGGGCGGGTGACATGACGATAAAATAGATTTTAAATAGATTCGGGCGGGTGGCGGTTGAACCATTTGGAAATATATGATATACAAGGTTCAGATATCGGTAAATTTTACCGTTCAAAGAGCCATTATGGACTGGTGTAACAGAGCAAAGAAGAGATTAGATGATGTCAATATTCTCAAGTATGTCTGCCGGCAGTCACCCAGTTAATAAGTATTAGGGTGTGCTAAGAAGCCTTTGCCTTCTTCTACAACATGTACAATTTACTTGCAAGTCCAGCATTGTGTCGTGTGTGCCTTCCACTGACACACTTACACGACTGCAAGGCATACTGGGTGATACAGAGTACACTAATGGTTGTGATATAAACAATTTTAACACTCTTACTAATGTGCGCCACGCTGTGAAGCCACACCAAACAAGAATGACAAACACATTTCGGGAGAACATCCTCACAGTAACACAACATAAACGCAACACAACAAATACCCAGAATCATTTGCATCCATGACACTTCCTGACTATATTACACACCCCCACTAGCAGCGATATTTACCATATTTTGGTAATTTAAAAAAATTGCCAGAACTTGCTTCCTCTGCGTAATTTTTTCAGAGCCCATTGCACTTCCGACTTTAGGCTACAAATATGTGGTCCTGCTTCCGGACACAAAATGCGTGCATGTTCTAATCATGGCAGACTTGGTAACAGACAACCAAGAGTGACTATTATTGGACAAAAGAGGATTACAAATCCTATCTTTTTTAACTTGAATATATAGAAAAAGAACTCCTGGTTAAAAAAGCCAGCACGAACAGAGTGCGAAATGTTGGAGCAGATGGAAGCCGAGACAGTAAGGACCGGCGAGAATTGACGCTGCAAATCATACTTACCAACCCTCCTGGATTTTCCGGGAGACTCCCGAAATTCAGCTACTTTCCCGAAAACCTCTCGGAAGAAATTTTCTCCCGAAAATCTCCCGAAATTCAGCCGGAGCTGGAGGCCACGCCCCCTCCAGCTCCATGCGGACATGAGTGGGGACAGCCTGTTTTCGCGTCCACGTTCCCATATATATACAGCTTGCCTGCCCAATCACGTTACAACATCTACGGATTTTAATTAAAAACTGCATACACAAGGAGACAAAGCAGAAGAACGAGGAAGTTACAGCCACGGCGACGCCGTCTATAATAGAGTGATCTATGTTGTCTGTTGCCATCATCTGGTGAATGTTGGCTATAGTGTTATGGCCAGGGTTGCTCTTTAATTGGCCAGTACGCAAATGGCAGAACAAAGGTTACTCAAATAGTGAAAGGTAAATGTTGTTGTTGTTTTTTTAGTAACCAGCAAGCACAGTGCAGTTAGTAGAACAACTGTGTTTTTATAACTGTGTTTTTGATAGGTGCCGTCTGAAATTCAACTATTTATTTTATTTATATATATAATAAAATGAATATATATATACATATATATAGCTAGAATTCACTGAAAGTCAAGAATTTCATATATATATATATATATATATATATATATATATATATATATATATATATATATTCAAAATACTCGAGTTGGTGAATTGGTTGTAAATATACTCCTCCCCTCTTAACCACACCCCCACCCCAACTACGTCCCCCAACCACCCCCCAACCACGCCTCCGCCCCACCCCCAACCACGCTTCCGCCCCACCCCCCACCTCCCAAAATCGGAGTTCTCAAGGTTGGCAAGTATGCTGCAAATACAGAACTTGGAGCCAAGCTATGCCAACATAAATTGCGTGCATACCAAAAATCAACTGGAAATAAATTATCCCTGCCAGCTTGACCAAACAGCTTGTCCATTGAGTGAGTCACCATAATATTAATCATGATGCTGGATCCGCTTTGGACTGGACTCTCGCGGCTGTGTTGGATCCATTATGGATTGAACTTTCACAGTATCATGTTAAACTCGCTCGACATCCATTGCTTTCGTCCTTTCCAAGGTTCTCATAGTCATCATTGTCACCAACGTCCCACTGGGTGTGAGTTTTCCTTGCCCTTATGTGGGCCTACCGAGGATGTCGTAGTGTGGTGTGTTGTGGTTTGTGCAGCCCTTTGAGACACTAGTGATTTAGGGCTATATAAGTAAACATTGATTGATTGATTGATACATGCAGCACATCATGCATGTGATTACAACTACATACACTGTCGAGCTAGCTGTGTACAAACAAAACCTGAAATGAGGGCCAATACTTTATAGATACTGTAAAGATTGTTCATGTTTTTCAGTTAGTACAGATTGGTGCATTGCAAACTCAAAAGCCATTCAGCTGCTGACGCATAAGTTAGCTTAAAGCTAATGTCGTAGTATGTCGTCATAAAGCCATGTGTTATTGCGCAAAAAAAAAAAAAAAAGAGTTCCTTCATGTTCGCTCCTACAATAACAATTTTGCTACAGCTTGGCTATTACAGGTTACGGAATGTAAATGAAGTGTTGTTGGCAGTTTTTGGCTGCATATTTGAAGTGATTTAGACGCAGAATGGATTGCTCCCACATTAGCAGCATTGCTAAGCACAGATTAAAAAAAGTACAGTTCCCCTTTAACAAAAGACATACCCCAATTTAAACATATACAAACACATTGCTGTCTCTGCAACTAAAATATGTAATTGTGCACATTAAACATGCAAGCTGTGCTCTCTGAGACCAGAGTGATTGAGGATTACGAGACACGGGTGTTTTGAGAAGTTGCGTTCAAGGACCGCTGAACACAATATGACGACAATGCCCACCAGAAATAATAAATGATAATGATACATTTTATTTGTTTTCACTTTTCATTTAAATAAAGCTTCAAGTGCTTCAGTACAAATCAATATTAAAGGCAATATTAAAGGCAATATCAGCCAAGCCCTGAAAGTAGATAAAGTGCGTAGATTAAAACACTATCAGTGAAGCATAGAAACGTGAAACAAGCAAAATAGTGGGTTTTCAACAATGTGTCTATTTATTTTATTATCAAAAATACCAAACAAAAACTTTATTGAAACTTTATATATACATAATATACATGAGCGGGATGCCCAGAAGAAAGTGAAAAAGGTAAACTTTCCGAATGTATTCAACTTTTTTAAACAATACTATAGACTTGCCAATTTAACGAGTTGTGTTTTCCTCGTATTGCATGTGTTTTGGGGGGTTGCGTTGTTTTGGATCGTGGCTAAGTTTCCAAAGCTTTCAATAAAGCGTCCAAAGTCTCCAATTATTTCTGCAATATTGCTTGTAATATAGCGGTCAACAAAAATGATGATCACTCCGCTCAACTTTTCTCGTCTCCTCATGCCAGATGACGATACTGTGCGTTTGCCTCGCACTTGTGTGACAGTTGTGTTTTGTGAAGTTTCCCGTATTTGGCGGTTTACGTGTGTTTTGGACGTTGCTACACGTTTGCCCGCCGGCCGCAATGCATTTCAGAGGGGAGGCGAGGTAAAAACTGATGAGGATCCAAATCAAAAGTGTCAATCTACTCAGCGCCATTCTAGCTTCAAGAAATGGTTGTCTTGTGGTCATTTACTTTTTGATACTAAACATTTTACATTTTTTTTACTCAACTTGATCCCCAGGAGACAAAGGCTGACTTTTTTGTCCTTTCAGTAAAATTTTGCATAATTTTTGTTATGTTACTCCATTGTTGAGGATTTTTCCAAAGAGAGTTTTTTTTTGGGTTGAATCTAAGAATGTTTATGTGTAATTATTTTACAGTTTAACGATACACTTGTAGTTATTCAACAATAACCCAAATACAACAAGACATACAGGTCCTTTATTTTTTAAAGGGCATAAATACATTTCTGATTATGTTTTGTTTAATATTTTCTTTTTTTTTTTTTTTTTCTGAAATTTCAGCCCTAAACAAAAATATCAAACATGTTATGTAAAAAAAAAAAAAGAATATAGTTTTTCAACCATTTGAAGGCCTTTTGAATGAATTATGTCACAGTAGTCAATTAGTATACATTTTTATATCGCTTGTGCAGCCCGAGGGCCCCAAAATGGCTACATGTGACGTTCAGCGGTCTGAAAATTCGCCAAAGAGTAATTACACTTTTGTTTTTTATTTTTATTTTTTTTAAATTAAATTGCATTATGTTGTTGATTGCACATTGTAGAAAAAGATATGCACATAAAGCATATAAGTGTGTAGTCAATCTTAAAGTTGCAAAAAGAAATTATCTGATTAAAAGGCCCTCAAACAGGTAAAACACATTACAAATAAACATAACATGTTTATTGTTTTCTTAGGACTAAAGTTTGAGAAATTTAAGCAAAAATGTAAGAGAAAATATGAATCCAAAATGATTTTATACCCTTTAAAAACTTAGACTTCTATGTCCTGTTTGGCTTTGAAGATAACTAAAATCAATTGTCCTTAGAGGGTTAATAAAGTAACCAAGAAAATATGAGCTCAGACCTAAAATGTAGATTTCTCCATTGAGAACAGCGGTGCCACAGCGATACCTCGAGTACTTCATCCTGGCGCATTCTGTCCATCTGTCCTTACCGGGATCGAACTGAAACACTCGGTTACTCAGTTTATCTGGCTCTTCATCTGGTAGGTTCTGACAGAGGTAGAAAACAAAGAAAGTGCTTTGAAAATGGCCAAAAGTGCATTCAAATAATGAACAAATATTGCAGTTTAATGCTTGTTTATTGCTGCACTATTCCTGCTTAAAGGTTGAGGTCATAATCTCGCGGTCGGGTCTAACTTATCCATATAGCAAGGATGAATTATTAATGCATGTAAAAAAGAGATTACAGTAGATCTCGATACAACATAGTATTTGGTCTTTATATAAAAAATAAAGCTACTTTTTATACCTGTGGTGTCCAGCCTCCCAGCACATAAAGATGCTCCTTCAGGCTGACAGTGCAGTGGCAGGCTAAAGGAAGAGGCAGCGGGGCGAAAGACAGCCAACTGCCTCCTCTCTTTAGTGACCACCTCACCACACTGTCTGTGATGATGTAATGATGGTGCACTTTCATCCGGCCACCAATCATGTAGAGGGCGTTGCCCAGCATCCCTAAAGCAAACATGTCTCTGTGTGCAGGTGAGCAAAGCTCCACCCAGCAGGACTCCTCTGCAGGATCATATCTAAAACATAAACAAGTGGTTAATGAAGTTGTTTCAAATATTTGCATTTGCTCTCTATGCACACATGAAGATATCCACTCTCTTCACCCTGTGTTGAGCCCCTGCCTCCACTGCAACAACTATGTTGTTACGTGTCACAACCCCTGCTGTGATCTGACCACAGCCTTTCAGAGGCGTAGGTACATGTACAAACCCCGTTTCCATATGAGTTGGGAAATTGTGTGAGATGTAAGTATAAACGGAATATAATGATTTGCAAATCATTTTCAACCCATATTCAGTTGAATATGCTACAAAGACAACATATTTGATGTTCAATCTGATAAACTTTTTTATTTTTTTGCAAATAATAATTAACTTTAGAATTTTATGCCAGCAACACGTGACAAAGAAGTTGGAAAAGGTGGCAATAAATACTGATAAAGTTGAGGAATGCTCATCAAGCACTTATTTGGAACATCCCACAGGTTGGCAGGCTATTTGCGAACAGGTGGGTGCCATGATTGGGTATAAAAGCAGCTACCATGAAATACTAAGTAATTCCCAATCAAGGATGGGGTGAGGGTCACCAATTTGTAAGCAAATTGTCGAACAGTTTTAGAACAACATTTCTCAAAGAGCTAGTGCAAAGAATTGAGGTATTTTACCATCTACGGTCCGTAAAATCTTCAAAAGGTTCAGACAATCTGGAGAAATCACTGCCCGTAAGTGATGATATTACGGACCGTAGATCCCTCAGGCGGTACTGCAACTAAAACAGACATCAGTGTGTAAAGGATATCACCACATGGGCCCAGGAACACTTCATAAAACCACTGTCAGTAACTACAGTTGGCTGCTACATTTCTAACTGCAAGTTAAAACTCTACAATGCAAAGCAAAACCCATTTATCAACACCACCAAGGAACGCCGCTGGCTTCGCTGGGCCCGAGCTCATCTAAGATGGACTGATGCAAAGTGGAAAGGTGTTCTATGGTCAAACAGAGCCACATTTCAAATTATATTTGTAAACTGTGGACGTGGTGTCATCTGGAACACAGAGGAAAATAATTATCCGGATTGTAATAGGCGCGAAGTTCAAAAGCCAACATCTGTGATGGTATGGGGGTGTATCTGTGAAGGCACCATTAATGCTGAATGGTCCATACAGGTTTTGGAGCAACATATGTTGTCATCCAAGCAACGTTATCATGGACACCCCTGCTTATTTCAGCAAGACAATGCCAAGCCACGTGTTACAACAGCGTGGTTTTGTAGTAAAAGAGTGTGGCTACTTTCCTGGCCCGCCTGGGAAAGAATTCCCCTTTCAAAGCTTCAACAATTAGTTTCCTCAGTTCCCAAACGTTTATTGAGTGTTGTTAAAAGAAAAGGTGATGTCACACAGTGCTGAACATGCTCTTTACCAACTACTTCAGCACGTGTTGCAGCCATGAAATTCTAAGTTAATTATTATTTGCAAAAAAAATAAAGTTTATGAGTTTGAACCTCAAATATCTTGTTTTTGTAGTGCATTCAACTGAATATGGGTTGAAAATTATTTGCAAATCATTGTATTCCGTTTATATTTACATCTAACACAATTTCCCAACTCATAATCGTCTCGATCACTGTACCGTATTATTTTCGGGTCTCCCCATGTCTAGCATTAAAAGATTACAGTTGGTACAAAATGCGGCTGCTGGACTTTTGACAAGAACAAGAAAGTTTGATCATATTACGCCTATACTGGCTCACCTGCACTGGCTTCCTGTGCACTTAAGATGTGACTTTAATGTTTTACTACTTATGTATAAAATACTACACGGTCTAGCTCCATCCTATCTTGCCGATTGTATTCTACCATATGTCCCGGCAAGAAATCTGCGATCAAAAGACTCCGGCTTTTTAGTGATTCCGAAAGCCCAAAAAAAGTCTGCGGGCTATAGAGCGTTTTCCGTTCGGGCTCCAGTACTCTGGAATGCCCTCCCAGTAACAGTTCAAGATGCCACCTCAGTAGAAGCATTTAAGTCTCACCTTAAAACTCATTTGTATACTCTAGCCGTTAAATAGACCTCCTTTCTAGACCAGTTGATCTGCCGCTTCTTTTCTTTTTCTCCTCTGTCCCCCCCTCTCTTGTGGAGGGGGTCCGGTCTGATGACCATGGATGAAGTACTGGCGGTCCAGAGTCGAAACCCAGGATGGACCGGTCGTCGGGACCCAGGATGGACCGCTCGCCTGTGTATCAGTTGGGGACATCTCTATGCTGCTGATCCGCCTCCGCCTGGGATGATTTCCTGTGGATGGGACTCCCGCTGCTGTCTTGGATCCGCTTTGAACTGAACTCTCGCGGCTGTGTTGGAGCCACTATGGATTGAACTTTCACAATATCATGTTAGACCCGCTCGACATCCATTGCTTTCCGTCCCCTAGAGGGGGAGGGTTGCCCACATTTGAGGTCCTCTCCAAGGTTTCTCATAGTCATCATTGTCACTGGCGTCCCACTGGGTGTGAGTTTTCTTTGCCCTTATGTGGGTTCTTCCGAGGATGTCGTAGTCGTAGTGGTTTGTACAGTCCTTTGAGACATTTGTGATTTAGGGCTATATAAATAAACATTGATTGATTGATTGATATGGAAACGGGGTTTGTAGTAAGTCCTTCTGCCATTTGGGGCCCTATTTACTCAAATTATAACTGCTATTTTTTTAACAGACTGTAATTCTGGTATGTTACTGTGCCTTTTCTATGAAAACCAAATTACTTTTATCATTGCCGGCTGAAAAAAAAGAAAATATTGTTTTGGTCTAATTTTGCCCCTAACCATCAGATGGAGCCTTAAAACCATGAGCATAAAATTAAATTAATTTTATTTGGGATAGCCCCTAGAGATGCAGCATCTTGTTTTCAAGGGGCTCCCTTAATTCTCAGAGCTTTGATGAGCGTAAATGATGAACTGCCATTAAATCTTGAGTTACCGATAACAATGCAGATATACGGTATATACAATCATAGTGTGGACTCAAGAAACTCAACCAAGTCCGGCCTGCTTTCTCTCTCGTTAATTCTGTCTGAACATGGAAATGTATAAGAAACAAAAAAACAATGAAAGTGTGAACTGTACGTGGCTTGTCTATATGCATTTTCATGAAAGGAATACAAAGACATGACGGTGATGATGAGTTCTAGCCTAGTAGGTGCTGTAAAATTAATATTTTTTGTCTACTGCATCAAATCATTGTCATCAGGAATTGTTGACATATTTAAGGCTGTGATTACCCAACCTCAAACATCCCACTTTGCAACTTATTTTTATAAATATTGCATAATTGCATGTTTCCATTGTAAAAAAAAAAAACAGTTGTTATTTTTAACAAAAGGCCATACAACATAAAAAAAACTTTTAAAAAACTAATAAAAACTTAATATCAATACATAGATCTGAATTTGTTGAAAGATTTCAAGCTTTGAAAGTAAAAAAAAAAATGAACACACCTAAAGATATCCATTCTCTTCTCCCTGTTTTGGCCCTGCGCCTCCACTGCAACAACTATGCTGTTGTCACGTGTTACAACCCCTGCTGTGATCTGACCAAAGCCTCCACATCCTTTCAGAGGAGAAGGTATGTAGTAAGTTCCTCTGCCATTGGGGGCAAAGCAAAAGCTGAGATCCGCGAGTCCGCCACGTCGTGCAGGCACTCCATCTTTGTCCACCCCTCCCAGGCAGAGCAGGATGTCGGTGGTCTCCATCCCATAACGGAGAGCTGGTCGAGGTGGAGTCGGAGCCTCACAGAGACCTGAAGTCTGGAGGGCAGCATTGATCATTGCAATGCACTCAAAGTCCTGCAGCAAAACCTGCATATGTCATTCACACATATGAACATGTAATCATGCTGTTCCAACCACGTGATAAATGCTGATTCAAGTTTACCCTCCTCTATTCCCACCGGGTTTCTTCTCCTGGCTCTCCGTAGCACCACAGGGTCCACAAGCTCCAGGCGGACATGCCTTAGTAACTCCACAGCCTGAGCTTCACTCTGCAAGTTCCCACACCGCCTCTCCACCCAACGCAACACTAGTTCCAGCACCACCTCCTCCTGGGAAATGTTGAGGTCGTCTGAAGCTAGTAGATCTGCCAGTCTGTCAGCATCTAGCTCGAGGATTTCTTCCTCCTCACAAACCTGGGCGCAAAATCCTGATTGGTTCAGTTTCTGTCTGTAAGCCATTATTGTAACTACTGTACCCCATTCAGAAGCCTCACCTGTGCAAAGTGTTGGCAGAGGTATCGAAAAGCACAGTCAGCTAAACCAGTGGCCCCCAGGTCTCTGGCCCAGTGGTACAAACCAACACAGTTGGAAACATCCATACTGGCCTCCATGTGGTTTTGACACAACCTGAGGTCGTACAAACAACGGACATGTGTTACGGTGTGTGTTGCAGAGACAGTAGAGGGCATACTGGTAAAAATGTATTTAATAAACAAAACTAGTGCAGGTAGGGATTGCACAGAAAAGCCAAACATAGTGCAACAAGGAAGAACATGCACAAAAGGGAAAACATGAGGCATAGGAAGCAAAAAGATCAAGCAGTGATCCCAAATGAAGGCTTAAGAAGCATCCTGATTGGCAACTAGGTACAGGTGAGGGGGCCAGCGCTCAGATTACAGTAGTGATGGCAAATGGAACCAAACAAAAAGTGGAATGAAAAATAAGAGTGCTGGAGAGGAAATAATACAAAATAAATGAAACAAATAACTGTCTTATGAGATCACAGCGTGTAAACTTTTCATGCTGAATGTCCCACACATCGATGGAGCAATAGTTGTATCAGACACTCATGTTTTTGTTTGACCTGTTCCTACCTGAAGGCTCCATCTATATGAAGCAGGAAGGCAGCAGCAGACACTGCCTGGATGTTGTCGTTGGACAGGGGGAGCTCTGCACGGTACATGTAACCAAGGAGAAGGCCCAGGCTGTGAGCAGGGGTGTCTCTCAGGGGTATCTCACCCCCCCTCGTTTCTTTCAAACCACATGTAAACATGGCCTGGACAAAGATAGAAAGAGGTAAAGGAGGGATCCCCAAACTTTTGATTCGGGGCCACATTGAGTTAAGAGAATTTGGCCGGGAGGGCCAGGCTATTTGTATATGTATATTTTGTCTTTTCCCCACTTGTCCCCATAATTTCCCCCTCTGTCTTCGCTTTTGTTCTTCTTCTTTCTATCCCCTCCTGCTCCAGACAAACTTGGGTTGTCCCGATACCAATATTGGTACCGGTAACGGTACAAAAATGTAGTTCGATACTCAGTGTTATTATTGATACTTTTCTAAACAAATGGGACCACAAAAAAGGCATTATTGGCTTTATCTTAACAAAAAAATCTTACAGCCTATTAATCATATATTCCTTTTTGCAATCAAAGAACAATTTTGTCCTTAAATATAATAGTGAACATACCGGACGTGTCTTTTAGTAGTAAGCAAACAAAGGCTCCTAATTTGGCTTCTGACATATGCAGTAACATATTGTGTCATTTCTTATTCGTTTATTTTGTGAAAATGATGATGGACAAGCGGTTGAAAATGCATTCTTAATCTACCTGTTCATATATGGTTAATATCTGCTCACTTTCTGTTTTAACATACCATACCATACCAACTTTATTTATAAAGCCCTTTAAAAATAACAGTTGAAGAACAAAGGGCTGTACGCCACAAAGAAATATAGGCAAAGGACAGACTAAAAAATAACATTTAAAATAGAGGTAAAATACACATTGAAAAAGCAAATATAAATTATGTTAGGAACAATTTGTTGGATAAAAGCAGTTAAAAAGTTAAACACTGTTAAAAAAATTTTGAAAACACTTTAAAGTGTAATGCTGGGTTAAAAGCCAGTGAATAGAAATGGGTTTTAAGAAGGGTCTTAAAAGTAGCTGTCAAGACGAGGTTTTTTTTTCCGCAGCTTACTGCGAGGATTGTTTTCCCTGGATGCAATCGGACTAGACCGGACAAGGCTTGCAGGTAAAAAACATGATTTAATCTTGACTATAAAGGGTACAACAAAAGGCGCTCAAGGCGAAGCCACAATTAATCGTATGAAACAAAAACTAACACATAGGCAGAAACTATGGACATGAAACAGAACTCGATAACTGTGGCATGAAAAAACGTACTTGGCAGAGCATGAATCGACGGCATGAACAGAGCAAATACAGAGCATCAAATGAACAATGTCGCCAGGCCGACTAACTGGCAGCGTCAGGCTTAAATAGTAGTGCCCTCAGTAGAACAGGTACGTATTCCCAACATATGAAAACTAATGAGTTGCCATGGTGACAAAACAAACAACAAAGTGCAAACAAGAACTATAAGAGTCCAGAAACTAACAAAACAAAATCCAGACCACAGAACATGACAGTAGCCAAAGAAGGGGCTTGTCTCACATGGAGAGGGATATCATTCCAGAGTTTGGGACCCGCAACAGAAGGCTCTGTTCCTTCTAAGCTTGCGCTTTGATTTGGGTATCTCCAGGAGCAGCTGATCAGCTGACCTGAGGTCATACTTGCCAACCTTGAGACCTCTGAATTTGGGATATGGTATAACGTACAACCCTAATTTAAACATTTAATAAAGTCAAATAAAAATAAGTCAACAAGAGAAGCATCCCATCCCTGCGGGCCAAATTGTGGACGCTGACAAGCTGTTGTTTGGGGACCCCTAAAAAAATGCCAAATGACAAGCACAGTATTCATTTTTCTACCTATTTCGGGTATGCTTGGAAATAATCATACCGGTCATGATAATGTAACAACAGTGTGCCAGTCTCTGACCTGAAAGTAAGGGCTGAATGCAGACAACACCACCTTGTGGCAAGAAAAAGGAATCCCATCAGCTAGCAGAACTACATCAGTGAGCTCCTCAGCAGCTCTCATCTTCTCTAGTTGCCTGAGAAGACGAGCACAATGCTCTGCCAGTGGTGGATCCATTGGGTGATTCCTGCACATAAATAGCTTATAGAGTAATAGAGCACTGGCAATTATGAGCAGACAAAGGGCATGACCTTCACAATCAAATACTCATTCATAAAGGGGCTCTATCAAGAAAAATATCCAACTCTCTTTTACACTTTGTTGGACATGAATGTCAGAACAGGAGCAAGCTGATAACACAAGTGTACTAAATAGGTCACCTTTCTCAAGACAAGAATACTCAAGCCATTTTGCAACGTGTGCAATCTGTTGCAAGTAAGACTTTTTAGCAAAGCATGCAGATATTTCTCCTACCAGCAAGGTTCTCAGATGATTCAGGCGTCTCTGACGTAAGATGAGTTTGGTTTATTCCACTCTGGTGTAATTCTGGTCACTATAGCAGTTCTGTTGTGTGTTCTGTGAGCGCGGCCAAATGCTCACTGGAGGAAAAGTTTAAAATAGACCAGCAGTGCTACAGTAATTTGGTGTCTTCAGGTTTCCACAAGGGGCTGACCAGCACTTTTATTTATCATCAGGAGTCGCATTTTGTTTGCGACAAGCTGGTAATAACATCATTTTGCACCAAACGTATAAGCACATTTGCCAACAACAGTCGCCCCTCGCCATGTCACGCTTCAAATATATGACGGCTTCACCAGATATTTTTTCAAGCATGTTCCACAACATTTTTTTGCTCTAAATTAAACATTTTCAAGCATATTAATGGATAAATTAACTAAAAATATCAACACTACATTAGTATTGGCCACTTAATGACACCAAACCAATCACAGCACGCTGTTCAGCATGTGACCACTGATCGGTTTAGCCATATAGGCGACATTATTATAATGGATTAAAAAAGTGTAAAGGTGACTTAAGGGTGTTATTTCATGTCTAGAGGGCTCACATAATGTTGAAAAATGTATTTAGAAGGTAGTAATGCTCCATGTGTGAACATTTGGTAACACTTTAGTATGGGGAACACATATTCACCATTAATTAGTTGCTTATTAACATGCAAATTAGTAACATATTGGCTCTTAATTAGTCATTGTTAAGTACTTATTATCGCCTTATTCTGCATGGCCTTATCATACAACCAGTAAGCCATTAACTAAGAGTCTTCCCTCAATAACCTCAGAATTGTTGCTTATTAGTAACCCTCACCCTTATATGTTCCCCTTGTGTCCAAATAACTCTAAATTAAGTCTTTGTTACTTTAAAGGCCTACTGAAACCCACTACTACCGACCACGCAGTCTGATAGTTTATATATCAATGATGAAATATTAACATTGCAACACATGCCAATACGGCCTTTTTAGTTTACTAAATTGCAGTTTTAAATTTCCCGGGAGTTTCGTCTTCGAAACGTCGTGTAATGATGACGTGTCCGCGTGACGTCACGGGTTTTTAGGAAGTATGAGCGCTGCACACACACACAGTTAAAAGTCGTCTGCTTTAACGGCATAATTATACATCTGTGTTTCTGAATCTTTTGCAATTTGTTCAATTAATATTGGAGAAGTCACAGTAGAAAGATAGAGTTGGGAAGCTTTAGCCTTTAGCCACACAAACACAGCGATTCCTTGTTTAAAATTCCTGGAGGTGAAACTTCACTATGGATCAGAGCGCGGTCAAGCCAACATGGATCCCTACCAAATGTCAATCAGCAAGTTTCGGTGAGAAAATTGTGATTAAAAAGTCAGATCTTACTGGAGAAAAGCTGAGCTTGTGCCGTCCATAGCTGCCGTCGACCCCCCTGGGACACTGCGCGTAAAGACACCCGTGGAGACACCCCTCCGACTATCAGGTACTATTAAACTCACTAAAACACTAGCAACACAATAGAAGATAAGGGATTTCCCAAAATTATCCTAGTAAATATGTCTATAAACATCAGAATCCGTCCCAATGCAATCTTGTTTTTATTTTTATTTTATTTTCTAGTCCGCTATCAATATCTTCAAACACGAATCTTTCATCCTCGCTCAAATTAATGGGAAAATTGTCGCTTTCTCGGTCCGAATAGCACTTTTTGTTGGAGGCTCCCATTAAAAACAATGTGAATATGTGAGGAGCCATCACACGGGTGACGTCATCGTCTGCGACTTCCGGTAGAGGCAGGGCTTTTCTCTTAGCACCTAAAGTTGCTAACTTTATCGTGGATGTTTTCTACTAAATCCTTTCAGCAAAAATATGGCAATATCGCGAAATGATCAAGTATGACACAAAGAATGGACCTGCTATCCCCGTTTAAATAAGAAGATCTCATTTCAGTAGGCCTTTAATAAGCAACTAATTAATGGTGAATATGTTTCCCATACTAAAGTGTTACCAACAATTTGTTTTTATAATTAATGATCGCGGAAATGCATTTATTGTGGCCATTTCCAGAACCAATTAACATCGACAAGTGATTACTGTCTCGACTAATCTTGTTGTATATCTTCATCCAGTAACATTTGTGATCATTCACATGTCCTCATGTTTTTTTTAAAAAACAATCCCTATCCTTGTTTGCACATACACCCACATTGGTTGCTAAAGTTACTGAACTGTATCAGAGCTTCATTTGCTTGGCTGGAGATAATTTACCATTCTGCTTTGTCAGGGATGGCAACATACTTTTTGTTCTGTAGGAAAACTTCCAAATCAAAATTATGTTGCGCTATTTGTACATTGTATTTGTATATTGGAATTTTAACAAAAAGTGAAACAGACTATCGCACTTTTAGTAAGCAAATTGTCATTAGGTTGCCTCCTCAGTGGGTCCCAACGTCACCATACCGATATTATGTGCAAAGATGGTTCGTGGCGTAAGTAAAAACAATGCTGTTGCTACATTGGAGAGAAAAGGTCATTTCAGGGTTTAACATCTATTTTGCACTACTGATTTATATTTGTATACTTTGTCTTTTAATAATATTATTTTTTTATATCCCATGAACAATGTTTGTCCTGTTTGTTTTTGCACAATAGCATCTCCTTCTGTAGTTCACTTAAGGTGCACACTTGTGAACTAAAACACACAGAAAAAGAACATGTCAACGCAGACAGTGCCTGACCACTGACTAGGTGTCACTGATTAAACAGGCCTGCCAAAAAAAACTGTTAGTTTTGCTCATAAAGTTATGTAATGCAATGTGCTCAACCGTGTGGAAAAAGTTAGTTATTCTGATAACTCATAACCCTGTATTGACATCACTTGAGAAAGTCATCTCTTTATCAACTTCCGTCCGAAATAAAGAAAATAGCCAACAGGTCATGTTTTTTTATTCTTATTTCAACCCTTTGAATAGCCATTTGACTGCATTATGTCAGGTATTTTTATCATCCATACTGAAAATGTTAAAAGGACTGTGGTACTGGGGTAAAGATCAGGCCTGAATATACAGTGGGGCAAAAAAGTATTTAGTTATTTGTGTACATGAATCCGAGACATTGGTGAGTGACAAGCCTGAACACCAGACAAATTCCGACGAGTAACTTTGTATAATATGATTAGTACTTGTGAAAAATGGAGACATATATACAGTGGGGCAAAAAAGTATTTAGTCAGCCACCGATTGTGCAAGTTCTTCCACTTAAAATGATGACAAACGTCTGTAATTTTCATCATAGGTTCACTTCAACTGTGAGAGACAGAATGTGAAAAAAAAATCCAGGAATTCATATTGTACGAATTTTAAAGAATTTATTTGTAAATTATGGTGGAAAATAAGTATTTGGTCAACCATTCAAAGCTCTAACTGATGGAAGGAGGTTTTGGCTCAAAATCTCACGATACATGGCCCCATTCATTCTTTCCTTAACACGGATCAATCGTACTGTCCCCTTAGCAGAAAAACAGCCCCAACGCATGATGTTTCCACCCCTATGCTCCACAGTAGGTATGGTGTTCTTGGGATGCAACTCAGTATTCTTCTTTCTCCAAACACGACGAGTTGATTTTATACCAAAAAGTTCTATTTTGGTTTCATCTGACCACATGACATTCTCCCAAGCCTCTGCTGTATCTTCCATGTATCCCCGGCATTCGGAATATTGACTCCATTATCACTTTTAAAACTTACCTCAAAACCCACCTGTTTAGGCAGATCCATGCCTGACACAGGTGTCTGTTTTTGATTGTTGATTTGCCTAAATTGAAATTATTTATGCTGCTTTTATGCATTTAGGAGATGTACGGCAACCTTGAGTGCTTTGAAAGGCACCTTACAAAATAAAGTAGTATTAATATAGTAGCCTTGAATGTGTTCTACTGCAGACCACAGTACTTATCAGTAGCTCACAGGATCCTCCAAACGTCATTACTATGGTCGTCACCCGAACACTAAAATATGGCTACGACGTGGGACGGCGTGGCGCAGTGGGAGAGTGGCCGTGCACAACCCAAGGGTCACTGGTTCAAATCCCACCTAGAACCAACCTCGTCACGTCCGTTGTGTCCTGAGCAAGACACTTCACCCTTGCTCCTGATGGGTGCTGGTTGGCGCCTTGCATGGCAGCTCCTTCCATCAGTGTGTGAATGTGTGTGTGAATGGGTAAATGTGGAAGTAGTGTCAAAGCGCTTTGAGTACCTTGAAGGCAGAAAAGCGCTATACAAATACAACCCATTTATCATTTATTTAAATACTTTGTTGCATCCTGGGTAATTCCTCTTAGTCAGGACTTGGATTCAAGGTGTTGAAACCAATTCCTGTTGTTCTGTAAAAACTCAGCCAACTTGGCAGTCGCAGCTACGATCACTAGTCGTGTTATTAGCATTACATGTCAGCAGTTCGATTGATCAAGCCACAGTTGTGTTATTGATGTCTAAGATGGAGTGCATATCCACTTTGATCAGCCAGTAGCGAAGAGCTGATAGTTTAGAGCAGTCCTGTCAGCCTGAAGTGCTACGATGCTATGTCCTGCTGTTGGTTTGAAATCGCAGGCTTCAAAGTCTCACCAATGTGGAGATGTGTTATTAATGAGGCAGGTGAAGTGCGAGAAAAAGTTGTCAGTTTTTTTTTTCAGAATATGGCGCCGCTTTTGTGGCTACTGGTGGCAGGAGCTCTGTGATCTTGTGTCATCCTTTTGTGTTCCTGATGTTTCCCTCTTGTGTTCATGTGTTGTTGTTTTTTGCCTTTTGGTTCGGGACCCTTTGGGGCTGTGCAACAAGGGAATGGCACTTTTGTGACTTCTGCGGTGCTTTTTTGTGAACTTTTGGATCTGCCTCCCGGGAGCCTTTTGGCCATGGAGACCAGCTGCGTCTCTGCCACACCAGAGTCCGTTTGGAGAAACTGGATGAGATGTGGATGAAGAGCCAGGGCTGCAGAGCTAGCACTGAGCGCCGGGACGGACAAGCTCCACAGTGTCTTCAATTAATCAATCAATGTTTATTTATATAGCCCTAAATCACAAGTGTCTCACAGGGTTGCACAAACCACAACGACATCCTCGGTAGAGCCCACATAAGGGCAAGGAAAAACTCACCCCAGTGGGACGTCGACAATGGATGTCGAGCGGATCTAACATGATATTGTGAAAGTCCAACCCATAGTGGATCCAACATAACCGTGAGAATCCAGTATAAAGTGGATCGAATATAGTAGCGAGAGTCCCATCCAATGTGGAGCCAGCAGGAAACCATCCCAAGCGGAGGCGGATCAGCAGCGCAGAGATGTGCCCAACCGATACACAGGCGAGTGGTCCATCCTGGGTCCCGACTCTGGACGAGCAGTCCATCCTTGGTCCCGACCCTGGACAGCCAGTACTTCATCCATGGCCCCCCTTCCATGAGGGAGGGGGGACATAGGAGAAAAAGAAAAGAAACGGCAGATCAACTTGGCTGAATGAACATGTATCGGACACCTCAGTCTCCTTAGACGCATCCTCGCTCATCCATGCAGACTGGACACTGGCTGAGGGTGGAGTCGGATCTCTTGGTTGCTTTGTTGGGTTTGCTCCTGTCTCTGGCCATGCTTCCCCCCACCCCAGCAGACAATGGCGTGGAACACCGCAGAGGACACCACAGTGCATATGTTTCTTTTACTTTTTATTCATAACTGTATGCAGAAGTGGGGGGTTGCATCAGCTCTGCTCTTTTGATGTCTTTGATGTCCTTTGTTCTCTTTGATGTTTGATGTTTACCTCTTACACACATGCTTACATGTGCTATGGCTATGAGGTTTTTTCTTGGCTTCAGTCTGGAACCCTTCTCAGAAACACTGCGGTCGTCACTGCTAAATTGTAAAAAGTAAATTTTCAGGCCTAAAGCCTGTTAAATTACAATCTGCGGGATTAAGTTATCATTCCATCATATCACCTAATTCATAATTATCCTTATTTTCATAGGTTGTTTGTAATGTGTCAATATATGGGTTTAAAAGTGTCGCTGCCCGGCATCTGTGCACTATACGCTGAGCGCACCTCCAAGCAGGCCCCATTGCGCGCCACTCCGGCTGCAGCAAGCAGCTGCATACAATCGGCAATCAATCAGCACTCTACACACCTGTCGCTGATGAGCTTCCTGAGCTTTTTAAGCCAGTGCAAACCTGCGGTCCGGGCCAGAATGTAGTTTCCTGTTTCCGTACAGTAAGCCGAAACATCAAGCTCTATGCGCACTCTCTCTCGCCGTGTTTCCCCACCTCTGTGCTCATTGTGTGTTGTCCTGTGTCGTGTTCCCGCAGTCCCTCTTCGCTTTACGGATTCAAGATGTGTGTCTTGTCTCCCTGGATTCCCTCTGGTCCCCTGGCTGCCTTCCTGGATCTCGACCTCTCGTCTGGACACGGACTCCGACGCCTCGCTTCTGCCCTCGACCTCAGGCCTGCTCACGGACCTCCGAGCTTGTCTTGCGCCCCTGGACATCCGCACCTCGCTCAACACTACCGGTGACACTCAACAGCTAATCACTACACACAGTCGCACATCACACACATTTGGGTTAGTTTCACACTCCTTACTGTTGTACAAATAGAAATAAATAGAGCTAAAAAAACACCCCTGCATTCTGTGCTGTCTTCTTCCCCTGTCACACCGTCACAAAAAGATGACTTTATAATTGTAGCAGAAGCTGTATGATACACACTCATCAGCCACAGTATGTACACGTGCGCATTCTACAGATGTAATCATTTTAAAGGCCTACTGAAACCCACTACTATCGACCACGCAGTCTGATAGTTTATATATCAATGACGAAATATTAATATTGCAACACATGCCAATACGGCTTTTTTAGTTTACTAAATTGCAATTTTAAATTTCCCGCAAAGTGTCCTGTTAAAAACGTTGCGGAATGCTGACGTGTACGCTTGACGTCACGGACTGTTAAGAAATATTAGCGCTGCGCACACACACAGCTAAAAGTCGTCTGCTTTAACCGCATAATTACACAGTATTTTGGACATCTGTGTTGCTGAATCTTTTGCAATTTGTTCAATTAATATTGGAGAAGTCAAAGTAGAAAGATGGAGTTGGGAAGCTTTAGCCTTTAGCCACACAAACACCCGGTGATTCCTTGTTTAAAATTCCCGGAGGTGAAACTTTACTATGGATCAGAGCTGTCAAGCAAACATGGATCCTGACCAAATGTCAACCAGCAGTTTTCGGTGAGAAAATGGTGGTAAAAAGTCGCCACTTACCGGAGATCAGCTGAGCTTGTGCCGTCCGTTCAGCTGCCGTCGACTTCCATCAGACAGTGGCCTCAAGACACCCGTGGATACACCCTTCCAACTATCAGGTACTATTGAACTCACTAAAACACTAGCAACACAATTGAAAGATAAGGGATTTCCCAGAATTATCCTAGTAAATGTGTCTAAAAACATCTGAATCCGTC
This sequence comes from Nerophis ophidion, assembly GCF_033978795.1. Classification (NCBI taxonomy): domain Eukaryota; kingdom Metazoa; phylum Chordata; class Actinopteri; order Syngnathiformes; family Syngnathidae; genus Nerophis; species Nerophis ophidion. Next base: position 58,387,739 of record NC_084616.1, read on the forward strand.
CCAATGCAATTGCGTTTTTTCTTTGTTTTTTTTTCTAGTCCGTCGCTATCAATATCCTCAAACACGAATCTTTCATCTTCGCTCGAATTAATGGGGAAATTGTCGTTTTCTCGGTCCAACTAGCTCTTTTTGTTGGAGGCTCCCATTAAAAACAATGTGAGGATGTGAGGCGCCATCAACGGGTGACGTCATCGTCTGCGACTTCCGGTAAAGGCAGGGCTTTTCTATTAGCGACCAAAAGTTGCAAACTTTATCGTCGATGTTCTCTACTAAATCCTTTCAGCAAAAATATAGCAATATCGCGAAATGACCAAGTATGACACATAGAATGGAACTGCTATCCCCGTTTAAAAAAGAAAATCTCATCTCAGTAGGCCTTTAAGATGTAATACAAAAAACTCCATTTAAAGTTCTGGCTCTTGAAGACAGGAGATTTGGATTACTGAGGAAAGTTTCCCCAACTGTCCATCCACTTTTTATTAATGTGCTAACAATATTTTGACCCTTCTTTCTCACAACCACAGATTGTCTTTTTTGACATTGTCATTAAACAAATGAGAAGCTACTAACTGATGGCTAAGTTAAATGCTGAAACATAATCATGCATCTAACAGTCATTATCCATTGGGAGGCTCTTTACCTATTTGCCTAGTTAAATCCAGGTGGTGACCTTTCTTGTTGGTCAGGCCCCTAACTTCAAGCTTGTTGAGAAAAGAGGTCAGGAAAATTACCCAAAGTTGTCTTTCTGTCCATAAGTAGATTCATGACTGCAAACAGATCCTCAAACACCTCCTTTCTTAATCATTGCAGATCAATTATTAATCTTTATTTGACCTATTGATTAGCCGAAATGCATAACAATCTTGGACATAGAGATTGCTATGTTATGTAAGTCAGTCAGTATATACAGGTATGTTTGCTCAGCTTGCTATACTTCGTTGTTTTACTTCATATCCTTCTGAGGTCTCTTGTGCAAAGAAGTTATCTTCTATCTTTACTTCATCGAAACATTAATTCATTCATCCTAGGGGGGTCTGGGCAAAGTGTGTTGTTTGTGTTCCATCTCCTCTCCCTAGTTATTGAAATTTGCCTAATCATCAAAAATGTTCAGTCTTAACTGCGCACGTTTACATGTGTGACAGCGGCCAGAGTTAATATGTGCAGGAATGCTTCCTTTGGCTTTTCACATTGTTAGTCATTCTATGCAGAAAGTAACTTGTCCCTGTGAGTAAGTTGTTGTTTTCTCAGTGGAAAAACATACAAAGGAAGTAGAAGTTTTTTTACAAGGCCATAATATCTATACAGTATGATGCAAGAAAGAATAAGACAGAAAAAGTTTCCCAGATAATCAAAAATGTTTATTTTCAGCTTTGTAGCAATTCACTGCAGGTTGCTTCACTACGGAAAGTAAAAAGTAATACAAAAAGAGTAAATCTCTTAAATTAGCGCGGTTGAGCATTTGAGTTAGATCATTTCTATTTGCTCCTTTTAATTGGGCATTTTAAAGTCAAAGTACCAATGATAGTCACACACACACGAGGTATGGCAAATTTAATCTCTATATTTGACCCATCACCCTTGTTCACCCCATGGGAGGTGAGGGGAGCAGTGAGCAGCAGCTATAGCCACGCCCGGGAAAAATGCTTGGTGATATAACCCCCAATTACAAACCTTGATGCTGAATGCTAAGCAGGGAGGTAATGGGTCCCATTTTTAAAGTCTTTGGTATGATTTGGCCAGGGTTTGAACTCACGACCTACCGATTTCAGGGCAGACACTCTAACCACAAGGTCACTTTTTTTTATTTTATTTTCTGCTTTACATATTGCTATTATTACTACTATTATTCTCATTCTTATGTTTTAATTTATTCATGTTTCATTTTTATGAAAAAAAAATAGTTCTATATTACTTTTTAGATGACGTTGATATTTAGTTATTTTCCAGTCTGGATGCCTCAAAATGAGTGTTTTTCCTTATATCACATTGCCATGCCATGTTCTGTCATTGTCAATAGTGCTGTGTGTGCGTGCGTGTGTGTTTGGGTGTAAAGTACTTTGTGTTGCAACTTACCTGTGCATGAAAAGTGCGTTACAAAAAAAGTTTGCTTCATTGATTGATAAAATAAACTGATCCATTTCTTTTGGAGTCTTCAACATGATGCCACTTTAATCTCGTTTTAAACATTTATCGCCTGCCTCACCTCTCATTCTGTGCAACAAGATAAACCCCAATCAGTAATGTAATTTGTCATTTTGACAAATACCAATGTAAACATTAACCTGCTCAAAATCCAGATCAAACAACTAAGTGGTAAATGTGCACTTTTCTAGCAGCCGAGCACTTTTCACGATGGCCATTTCAAATGTATTACCCCTCTCTTGCAGCTGAATAAGGAAACGAAAATGGGATTATGTAAGGAAGGACAAAATGTATTCAACAATTCTGTGAAATGCGTGCTGACTTTGAGGAACAGCCAAATAGATAAGACTTTTATATCTTGAAAAGACAAAGCCTGATCATTTTTTTTTCTTTTTTTCAATTAGAGCTGTAAAAAATACAAGTTAACTCATGTGATTAATTAAAACAAATATTACATGAATCATGTATATACACAGATTAATCACGAAATTTATTTTGACCAGAGGTGGGTAAAGTAGCCAGAAATTGTACTCAAGTAAGAGTACAGTTACTTTAGAGATTTATTACTCAAGTAAAAGTAAGGAGTAGTCACCCAAATATTTACTTGAGTAAAAGTAAAAAGTATGTTGTGAAAAAACTACTCAAGTACTGAGTAACTGATGAGTAACCTGATTACGGCAACAAATAATGCACAAAAACATAAAAATAGCAATGAGCAAATTCAGAGCCATGAATATCTCTTAAGCAACTAAAAAAATAATATATTTTAAATAATAGTACATTAAAATAAAAAAAATAAGGCACATTGAGCCACAATAACTTAACAGCACCGTAGGCTCAAAAGGCATTCATTGATTGATTGATTGAAACTTTTGTCAGTAGAGTGCACAGTACAGTACATATTCCATACAATTGACCACTAAATGGTAACACCCCAATAAGTTTTTCAACGTTAATCAATTACTTAATGAATGACCATATATACCTCATATATACATACACATATATCATATACATATATAAATATACATATACATACATTTATATATACAGTATATAATTTATATTGATTTATTTTGCTGTTTTTGTTGACATGTTAAAGGTGTTTTAATGAATATACATGCATGTTTAACACATAGATTTCTATCTTTCATGAAGACAAGAATATAAGTTGGTGTATTACCTGATTCTGATGACTTGTATTTTAGCGCTGATAACGTCCACTTTTTCAAATGGAGGAGAAAAAAAGTCCCTGTTTTCTGTGTAATACCACATGAAAGTCGTTGGTTTTTGGCATCTTATTTGTCCAGCTTCCATATTGGTTTTTATACACTTTACAAGAAATACATTGGCGGCAAACTCCGTAGCTTGCTAGCTTGTTTGCGCTGGCTTTCGGAGACTCTTATTTTGTTAGCGCAGGCGCGATGGAGCGACACTTTTATTGTGAAGACAGGAACTGTGCGATCAGTCTTTAGTACGGTTGAAATAAAAAGTGTCTTTTTTCCTTTACACTTTTGATTGATTGATTGATTGATTGATACTTTTATTAGTAGATTGCACAGTACAGTACATATTCCGTACAATTGACCACTAAATGTTAACACCCCAGTACGTTTTTCAACTTCTTTAAGTCGGGTCATGTGAACGCCTGGCTCTGTTTGATTGGTCCAACGTCACCAGTGACTGCATGTGATTGGTGAAACGCAGGCATGCGCAGATTCTACTTTGAAGCTCTCATAAACCAAAACAAACGTTAACAGATCGATTAAAAAAAAGTAGCGAGTAGCGAGCTGAATGTAGATAAATGGAGCAGAGTAAAAGTAGCGTTTCTTCTCTATAAATATACTCAAGTAAAAGTAAAAGTATGTTGCATCAAAACTACTCGTAGAAGTACAATTTATCCCAAAAGTTACTCAAGTAAATGTAACGGAGTAAATGTAGCGCGTTACTACCCACCTCTGATTTTGACCATACATGCTTCTTTACCCCAACCATTGATTGTTACCTGAAAGGCGGCGCGGTTTGCTAAAGTCAGTGTTTAGATCAGGGGTCTCAAACACGCGGCCCGCGGGAAAATTGCGGCCCACGAGACGTTATTTTGCGGCCCCCACCTTATTATGAAAGTTTAATGATAGTGCGGCCCGCAAGTTTTATATGAATGATGCTTGACAGCGTTGTGTTATTCGGGTCCAAAATGGCTCTTTCAACGTTCTGGGTTGCCTACCTCTGCATTAGTGGAAAAGCGGCAAATGAGTGAAAACCACAGTGACGTTGCCATGTAGATGAGGATTTTCTTACGTTCCTGGTTGCAGTCACAACGCGACACCTGTCCGTCAGTAATAACCGTCCCCGATAACCTGCACCAATTCAAACCCTTGTGGAGGGGGTCCGGTCCGATGACCATGGATGAAGTACTGGCTGTCCAGAGTCGAGACCCAGGATGGACCGCTCGTCGGGACCCAGGATGGACCGCTCGCCTGTATCGGTTGGGGACATCTCTATGCTGCTGATCCACCTCCGCTTGAGATGGTTTCCTGTGGACGGGACTCTCGCTGCTGTCTTGGATCCGCTTGAACTGAACTCTCGCGGCTGTGTTGGAGCCACTATGGATTGAACTTTCACAGTATCATGTTAGACCCGCTCGACATCCATTGCTTTTGGTCCCCTAGAGGGGGGGGGTTGCCCACATCTGAGGTCCTCTCCAAGGTTTCTCATAGTCAGCATTGTCACTGGCGTCCCACTGGATGTGAATTCTCCCTGCCCACTGGGTGTGAGTTTTCCTTGCCTTTTTGTGGGTTCTTTCAAGGATGTTGTAGTCGTAATGATTTGTGCAGTCCTTTGAGACATTTGTGATTTAGGGCTATATAAATAAACATTGATTGATTGAAACCGTTTGTTTTTTTTATTGTTTAATTTGCATTGCCTCACACGATGAACATTACATATATTTCTATATGACGCGGGATAACACCCCGGGAGCCGTCACATTTTTGCGCTCGCTATCCGTGTTGCTGTAGGGAGGAAAAGCGGAATGACACACATTGCAGAAATAACATTATTCTCTATGTATCGGCTAAATACAAATATATTCCACAACCCCAAACATGTCTTTTTCAAAGCCTGCCGTGAAGAGAGATTCGTGATGAGCAAAGACAATTCCAGGAAAAGTGGGAGATGCAATATTTCTTTGTTGAGAACAAGGGCACCCCGACGTGTCTTATTTGCACAGAGAAAGTTGCGGTGCATAAGGGATACAATTTGAAATGTCATTATACAACTAGACATGCTGAGGAGTATGAACAATTTTTTTTTAAGAAATATTTTCTTGCGGCCCAGCCTCACCCAGACTCTGCATCCTGTGGCTCCAAGCTAAATTGAGTTTGAGACCCCTGGTTTAGATCAATGCAAACATGAGTGTTTGTAAACTTCACTTCAAAATGAACCCAGATGGGACTTTAAATAAAACTTTTAGCACGTTTCAAGCAAAAAATTACGTGCATTCATGTAAAAAAAAATAATTTTCCTGTATGACATTGTGACCATAAAATTGGATTTGTCTAATTTTAAATTACTTTTAGATTGGGCATGTAAGTAATAAACTGAGATTAATTATGATTAATTCAAATTCAAAATTGTGATTAGTCTGATTAAACATTAACATTAGTTTGACATCACTAAAAACACACACAATGAACCAATATATGGACTTTTTATATAGGACAATATTTCAAATGTCATTGGTTGCAAAGTGTTCACTAAGGTAAAAATATGTATGGGAACAATCAGAAAAATGTCACATTGCCAAAGGTAAACAAATGTGTGCACGTGCAGAACACATACTCACGGGGTGGTTGTCTTGGAAGGGCGGGAGAGGAACAGTCACTCCCATAGTCCAAAACTTGCCAAAGAAAAGAAGCAGTGAAGTTTGACTCACTTCTCAGTCCATGACATACATGCTCTTTACTTTCAAGAGAATCCTCAGGCACAGGACACACGGAACCAGTTTTACAAAGGATTTTTTTGCTGAGACAAACACACACCGACATGGAGGATGACAGACATTCCTTTGGGGAGTATTTTGTACATCGGCAGGTCCTGGATGAATTAAGTCTCGATGAGGTGGCACAAAAAGGAACTTGGTCCACGAAGCCATCCTTCAGTGAACGCATGAAAGACTCCCTGAGGTAAAGAATAAAACAGAGATGAGAGGATAGGCAAGGAAGCTGTGACCTTTTGCTTGCTTGGTTGTAAATATGTGTCCAGGTTAACTAGTGGTGATTAATAATAATCAACAAATAAAGTTTATGGCTTATTGGCTAATATGACACACCATAAAATGTGAGGACAAGACATTTGGTAGATGTCCACAATCTTATGACAACCTACAACAGCTTTTGCAAAGTTAATAACCTATTGATTTGAGACGATTGTATTTATTAAGCATACTTTTTAAGTGCGGTTGGAGTTTGCGGTGAAACCGCAACGCATTATACTAAAAGTATTAAGGCTGTTTCTACTGCACCACTTTTGTGGTTTGTGTGACTGAAGATACAAATAGTGGCTTTAACTTTTTTTACATTCTATTATCCACATTGAACAGGCATGTTATCCGGTGGGTCCTTCTTTCCAAGGCCACTTTGTTAGCTCTGCAGCATGTGTTGCAACTCTCACAACTCGTAATCTTTTATTGATACATTTTGCTGAACATTTCAACAAAAGGAGTCGTGTTTTTGCGGTGAAATGTGGCATGGCAAGACTGTAGCCTTCATTCACATCCTATTAATAACAAATACATAAATATCCTATCCCTCAGACATAAAATGATTGCTATGTATGTATAGGGTACAAGCTCCTCAAAGGTTCATGCAATCACATGCGGTGTATACACCCCACAATAAGCTTGTGATTTACTTTTGTGTAATGATATCAATGTATTGTCCATTGATTGTGTCTTTCTGGACTGACATTTCCAGGTGCTCAGTGCCCCGGACAAAAGAATTAGTGTTGAGCTGGGTCCCTGTCCTTGACTGGCTTCCCAAATACTCCATCAAAGAAAATGCAGTTGGAGACCTGATCTCTGGCTGCAGTGTGGGCATCATGCATATTCCGCAGGGTTTGTATATGTAACAGTATGATTGCGACAGGATTTATGGCTCCCTTATGAGAGCGATAAAGAGAGAGATCTTGAAGAGCCTTTTTTTTTTTTTTTTTTTTCAAGAAAAGGTTCAAAACACTGGTTCGTTATTAGGTTTCCGTTTTAGAATTTTAATCGCTGGTTGCAGTTATAAAATACAGATTAGATGCAAATAGTTAAAATTTTGGCCAATTATTACTGTATTTGTGGGAAATATTCTAAAACATTAAAATTTAATTTGGGCTGTGTTGTCATTGTGAACATTCCATAAGGTGGTGGTACTTTATCCCCATGTTTTGACAGTGAAATTATTTATTGGTGTCACAATAAAACCAACACATGCCACAAATAACATCCGTGCAAATCCATCCATTTCCTACCACTTGTCCCTTTCGGGGTGGCGGGGGGTGCTGGCGCCTATCTCAGCTGCAATCGGGCGGTAGGCGGGGTACACCCTGCACAAGTCACCACCTCATCACAGGGCCACCATGCAAATCAACTTTACTGTTAACGTTTGCACATAATAGTGTTTTAAAGACACAGGTACAAAAAATATAGCCTACAAATGATACATCTAGAATGCAATGGGCCTGATCTATTAAATGTTTGCGTGTACAAAAACATGTGCAAACTGAGAGCACACGCAAAGCTGGTCTACTACACGTATGCACAGTGGATTCCATTGTAAGTGAGCAGAATAAGGAGCGCAATATATTTAGCGCCTGTCTTCATGAATATGCAGAATATATGCTGACTATCAGAGCTACCAAATTACTGGGAGGAGATGATGCAAATCAATCAATCAATCAATCAATCAATCAATCAATCAATTAAAGTTTACTTACACAGCCCTTAATCACAAATGTCTCAAAGGGAAAAACATAAATAAATACATAAAAAAATACATAATTAAGCATGCGTAATGTGATATATCAACACTGATCACTGTTTTGCGAGCACACCTATTGTGTTTTATCTAGCACGTCTGAAAAGTATGTGCTAATTGTCTGACTCAGTTACACACATTGCGGTGGGGAAGGAGGTTCTTGTGCTGCAAAGACAGACGATGGACAGAAAATTAATCTGTTCAATATGTGTGCGTCAACATATTTGGACTGTCAAAAAAAAAAATAGACATATCGACGATTCAGCAGCATCCTTTCCTAATTTAATTATTTAAGATGAATTAATTTAATGATCGAAACAAATTAAGTTGATGGGTTTAAGATGTTGAGTGTATTGCAATTTATGTTAAATGCCTATTTTTTTCATTTAAGAAATATACAATTTTAGTATACTGTATATTCTATAGAAAAAACGTCTTTCCTTACACATTTTCTTGCGTATGAATCATTCTAGAAGCACGAATGTGATGATGTGATCCACAGCCTCTTGCACAGAACACACCGTTGTTTCTGTTGTCGAGATTGCTATTTTAAAAAGGTGTTACAGATTATAAACGTGTGCTGCTGGTTCAACGCATTGCACAAGGTAGGAGCATCTTTTTATAGTTGTATGGCTGCTGGATAACTTAAGGCAGGGGTGTAAAACTCATTATAGCTCATGGGCCACTCGGAGGAAAATCTATTACCAAGTGGGCCGGACTATTAAAATCATGGCGTGATAACTTAAAAATAAATACAACTTCATATTGTTTTCTTTGTTTGAAAATAGAGCGAGTACATTCTGAAAATGGACAAATATTTTTTTCATTATATTTTTTAATTTTCATAATGGTGTTAATAATAATCTATCATCATCTGTCGTTATTTATGCTTTCCTAAAAAATGATGTGGTAATATTCAACAGTCAAATAGGTGGGATTGAGTCTGGCAGAGTTTTAAAATGCACAATTTTTTAAATAAAGTAAGATTAAATGAATATAAATATTAAAATCAAATTACAAGATGTTATTCATGTAATTTACTCATTTTCCTCAAATAATGTCATACATTTTATGTTTGTACAAAACTTGTGAATTTCAGCATATTTATGTGCGCCCAGAAAATGTGTCACCATTACCAACAAAATATTTGACAAGCAAAGCATGAGCGTAACAATTTACATTTTGTATGCTGTCACTATTAGCAGCAAGTACAAAGTGTCCACACACGGCACATAGCTCCGTCCCCTCTGAAGTCATGCGCACTCTCGCCGGCAGAGGATACAAAAATTTGCTATTGTGACATCCAGTGAACACTTTTAGAACAACAGTTTCTTTCCTTCAAACATTACAGCTCATTTGTACATTTAGCAAACTCATCTCGCGGGCCGGATTGTACGTTTGTCACCCCTGACTTGAAGGCGTACTGCACTTTTTTGGGGAATTTTGCCTATCGTTCACAATCCTTATTAGAGACAAGAACACATACGTCTTTTTTTTTTTAGGATTTTAAAGATGAAAAAATGCTTGGAGGATGCGGCTAATGGGAGTCACCATTGCAACCTTGCAACCAGCACACTAAAACAACTTTAAAACCCTCCATCAATGTTTTGTTTACACATTGCAAGTGTATATAGTAAATGACACATTCATAACAATATGTAATATGTTCAATAGTTACCGTATTCTGATCATTTTAATCATTGCCATGACTGTGATTTCCGTTTCCAGAGCAGCACACGTCCGACTTCTGGCAACAAATGCGTGTTCCTACTCTCGAAAACAAACGGGAGTGTATTCTAATCATGCCGGAATCGATGACAGACTTCGAAGACGATTATTTTTCGACAAATAAGGATTCATAACCCAATTTTTAATGAGCTGAATATTTACGGAGGATGGACTACTGCTTCTAGAAGCCAGCACTAGGGAAAGGTGAGACGTTGTAGCAGACGAAAACCGAGAGAGTGAGGTGAAAGTGACTATGATGTTGTAAATGGGGAACTTGGAGCCAAGCTATTTTGACATAAATGGAGTTTTTAACCAAATAAACCGGAAAGAACGTCCCCAGTCAGCTGGAACAAAGGCACAATTGGGGAAATAGTTACAAAAGTACACTTCATTCATTAACGGTGTTACAAAAAAGATCAGTTAGAATAATGCTTAATGTTGGATATAGAGAACATACAAATCCTTTATTTATTGAATTAAAGATACTGAAATTCCATGACATAGTGAATTTGCAAACAGCTAAAATCATACACAAAGCAAACTATAACCTGCTACCCAAGAATATACATAAATTATTCTCAACAAAAGAGGAGAAATATAATCCTAGAGAAAAATGTAATTTAAAACATTTGTACGCATGTACAACACTTAATACTTTCAGTATATCAGTATGTGGAATAAAATTATGGAATGGATTAGGCAGAGCAATCAAAAAATGTACTAATACGATCCACTTCAAGAAACTCTTCACTCCTAAAGTGTTTACAAAGTACAAAGAATGAGAATTATGATAAAAATTCTGAATTTATTTCATCCATCCATTCTTTCATTCTCAAAATAATTTTACTTATCTCCATCCATCCATCCATCCATTTTCTACCGCTTATTCCCTTTTGGGGTCACGGGGGGCGCTGGCGCTTATCTTAGCTACAATCGGGCGGAAAGTGGTGTACACCCTGGACAAGTCGCCATCTCATCGCAGGGCCAACACAGATAGACAGACAACATTCACACTCACATTCCCACACTAGAGCCAATTTTTACTTATCTCATCATATGAAATATGACATACTTCACCAATTATTATTTATTTATTTATTTTTTAGTGTGATTACTTATGGAGTATATTGTGAATAAATTGAGAACAAGAAGTGAACAAAAGTTTTAGCAACTGTGATGCAAAAGAAAAGAGGTAGGATTAAATAAGCTCAGCTTCTTCCTAATCCTTTTCGAACATGTTGAAAAGAGAAACTGGAAATTGTGATGTATCCTGTTGTATGCTAGCATGTTCGAAACAAACTCAAACTCAACTCAACTGCCCATCGAGTGAGTCACATTTTAATCGATCATCTCAGGGCATTCAATCGATCGCAACTGGACTGTTTGGTTTGTCTTAGAGCTCATAGACTTAGATCGGTCAGATCTAGCCTGACCAATCTACGTAAGTCTATGAGCACCGACTAATGAATCCTACTTGGATGAGAGGCGAATCGTCTTCTAGGACTAACCAAACAGTCCAGTTGCGATTGTTCGAATGCCCTGAGACAATGACATGGATGCATGAGAGCATTCAAAGACATTTTTAAACGATCATGGTACATGTAGCACATCATATCTGGTATTACAACTACAGTACATGTGCTGTCTGGCTGGCTGTGTACAAACAACACATGAAATGTGGTCTAATACTTTACAGATACTGTAATATGATTGTTCATGTTTTTTGGGTAGTACAGATTGGTGTCTCATCACACTGTGCTGTGCATTACAAACTCAAATACATTTCTTTCTGTCGTAAAAGCTAGCTTTTCTCTTTCCGTAGCTAGCTTTTACGGATAATATCGAAGCATACCGATGTGTAACTATGATAGAAAAAGAGTTTCTCAGTGTTCGCTCTTACAATGATAATGTCGCTACAGTTTGGTTATTATGCAGGTTATGCAACGTAAATGAAGTATTGATGACGGTTTTTGAATGCATTTCTAAAGTGATTTAGAGGCAAAATGTATTGTTCCCATTGGCTTGCATTGCTAGCCTCCTAGAACAAGACGATTTATACATGTTAGAATGCAAAAAAACAACGCTTCTCTTGTTCCATATTTTGTTATGTTACAACCTTATTCCAAAATGGAAAACATTTATTTTTGCCCTCAAAATTCTACAGACAATAGCCCATAACAACGATGCAATCGGATAATCATTCCAAATAAAAAACAAAAAAAAATCACATGTACATAAATATTCACAGGTTTTGCTCAATACTTTGTTGATGCACCTTTGGCAGCAACTACAGCCTCAAATATTTTTAAATACAATGCCACAAGCTTGGCACAGCTATTTTTGGGAAGTTTCGCCCATTCCTCTTTGCAGCACCTCTCAAACTCCATCGGATTGAATAGTTTGGTTTTCATCTAGGATGTCTCTCTCCATTGCTGCTTTTATCTTTCCATCTATCCTGACTAGCCTCCTATTTCCTGCCGCTGAAGACCATCCCCACATGATGCTGGCACTACTGTAGGAATGGTATTGGCCTGCTGATGAGCAGTGCCTGGTTTCCTCCAAACATGATGCCTGGCATTCATGCTAAAGAGTCCAATCTTTGTCTCATCAGACCAGATCATTTTGTTTCTGATGGTCTGAGAGTCTTTCGGGTGAATTTTGGCAAACGTTTTACATGCAAATGGCTTCCGTCTGGCCACTTTACCTTTCTGGCCTGATTAGTGGATTGCTGCAGAGATGGTTGTCCATCTGGAAGATTCTCCTGACTCCACAGAGGACTGCTGTAACTGACAGTGACCATTGGATTCTTGGACACCTCTCTGACTAGAGTCTAGACCAGGGGTAGGAAACCTACGGCTCTAGAGCCAGATGCGGCTCTTTTGATGACTGCATCTGGCTCTCGGATAAATCTTAGCTGACATTGCTTAACACGATAAGTAATTAATGATTCTGCTGGTAATCACAGTGTTAAAAATAAAGTTCAAATTATAAAACATTCTCCACATGGGCTCAGGAACACTTCATAAAACCACTGTCAGTAACTACAGTTGGTCGCTACATCTGTAAGTGCAATTTAAAAAAAACTCTACTATGCAAAGCGAAAGCTATTTATCAACAACACCAAGGAACGCCGCTGGTTTCGCTGGGCCCGAGCTCATCTAAGATAGACTGATGCAAAGTGGAAAAGTGTTCTGTGGTCTGAGGAGTCCAAATTTCAAATTGTATTTGGAAACTGTGGACGTGGTGTCCTCCGGAACAAAGAGGAAAATAACTATCCGGATTGTTATAGGCACAAAGTTCAAAAGCCAGCATCTGTGATGGTATGGGGGTGTATTAGTGCCCAAGCCATGGGTAACTTACACATCTGTGAAGGCACCATTAATGCTGAATGTTCCATACAGGTTTTGGAGCAACATATGTTGTCATCCAAGCAATGGTATCATGGACGCCCCTGCTTATTTCAGCAAAACAATGCCAAGCCATGTGTTACAACAGCGTGGCTTCGTAGTAAAAGAGTGCATGTACTTTTCTGGCCCGCCTGCAGTCCAGACATGTCACCCATCAAAAATGTGTGGGGTATTGTGAAGCGTAAAATACGACAATAAGATCCCGGACTGTTGAACAACTCAAGCTGTACATCAAGCAAGAATGGTAAAGAATTCCACTTTTAAAGCTTCAACAAATAGTTTTGTCAGTTCCCAAACGTTTATTGAGTGTTGTTAAAAGAAAATGTGATGTAAGTGGTGAACATGCCCTTTCCCAACTACTTTGGCACATGTTGCAGCCATGAAATTCTAAGTTAATTATTATTTGCAAAAAAAAAATTAAGTTTATGAGTTTGAACATCAAATATCTTGTTTTTGTAGCATATTCAATTGGATATGATTTGCAAATCATTGTATTCCTTTTATATTTACATCTAACACAATTTCCCAACTCATATGGAAACGGGGTTTGTATTCAAAAAGTCTTGAAGCTCTAATTGCTGCCCAACCCGAATTTCCACTGAATGCGGAACGACTGCAAATATAAACATGCTGATTGATTGAAACTTGTATTAGTAGATTGCACAGTTCAGTACATATTCCGTACAATTGACTACTGAATGGTAACACCCGAATAAGTTTTTCAACTTGTTTAAGTCGGGGGGTCCACATTAATCAATTCATGGTATGGTATGGTAAACAAAGCTTCTCTTTGTAACAATCCGTTCAATTTTGCTAAAATCTGCCAGTGTTGGACAGGAAGTCATGCAAAAAACACACAAAAAAAGTATCTGGTTTACTTTCAAAATAAAATACTCCCTCTTCGAGGAGGATCATATTTTACACTTTGAAAGGTCCTAATTGGTGGCAACGGACATAAAGTCGACTCATCAAAGATTTTCAGAGATAATTTTTAACTTGTTGACAAAATTGGATGAGAACATGCTGATTCTATAGGTCCAAAATTAAAGAAGAATGTACAGGCATAGCCTGTGGAGATAGGTAGGGTTATGGGACCTGTGTCAAGTATCAGTTGATATGGGGACTGGGGAAGCAAAGGACTGATTATGTGACAAGCTTGAGAGGGATAATGTTACTGTTGTATTGTAGCTTGCTGCAAAAAAAAATTAAGTGGTAGGACTGAGTTTGTTTGCTTCTGCTTCTCTGGAAGGACAGAATGAACGTTTTGTGGTTATTACTAACTCCCTTATCACGTGATCATGCGCGTATTGACGTGATCTCGTAAAAGTCTGTGCTATTGCGCTGCACGATGAAGCCGCAACAGATGGCAAATGGGGGCGCCCCTCCACGGTGTAGCCGGTCTGGGGCCGTTCCGCATTCAGTAGAAATTCGGGGTAAGGTACTTATGTAGGTGTGATTTTCTTATTTTTTTTGCAATTTAAATAAAACAAACATATCACATTGTCATTATGGAGTATATCTGTAGAATATTAGAACAAAATGAATTTATTCCATTTTACTTAAGAAAAAGTGGGAAAAATTGAGTCAATACATTCCAGATGCACTCTGATCTGCATATTAATGAAGACAGACACAAGATGGATTGCATGCCTTATTCTACTCACTTAAGAATAGATTGCACACGTTTAGTAGATCTGCTATCAAGTTAGCATGTGTTTTAGTACACGCAAACTTTTAGTAAATCAGGCTCGAAGTGGTCTGTCAAAAATCCAGCTTTTTGCCTCATGTTTCAATTGGTCAATGACATTTCTATTAAGAAAAATAATCTTGTTTTCCAACAGGCATGGCATATGCTCTTCTGGCTTCTTTGCGGCCAGTGTTTGGCCTCTACACTTCCCTCTATCCGGTGCTGGTCTACTTCATTTTTGGCACTTCCAAACATGTCTCCATTGGTAAGAATAAAGCAGATTATGTAACCATGGTTGTAGAAATTCATATATGTGTTCAAATTTGCAGGTACTTTTGCAGTGATCAGCATCATGAGCGGGAGTGTGTCAGAGCGGCTTGCACCAGACAGTAACTTCCTCGTTAACGGTACCAACGGGACATCGACTGTGGATTTTGATGAACGTGACGCTTACAGAGTACAAATAGCCTGCTCAGTCACAGTCCTGGCAGGGCTGTTTCAGGTTTGTCTAATTTCTCTGAAGTTTCTGTGACAATTTGTGTGACATGCTGTGGTTGTCGCCCAAAGATTCTGTTGGGTGTGTTGAGAGTTGGTTTTGTGGTCACCTACCTTTCTGAACCACTTGTTCGAGGCTATACGACAGGATCCGCATGTCATGTGTTAGGCTCTCAGCTCAAATATTTGTTTGGAGTTACTCCGGCTCGTTTCTCTGGTCCCCTCTCTCTCATTTATGTGAGTATGGCTCATATTTACCACTCAAGCATACCTCACATTTAGAAGTTTTTTTAATTTTTAACCTTTCCAACTTTTCTCTTTATGTCACCCTCAGACTGTGGTGGAAGTATGCCGCTTGCTACCTCAGACGGTCATGTCAGAACTTGTGGTCAGTCTGGTGTCGCTTGCTGTTCTCATTGTGGTCAAGGAGATCAATGCCTGCTACAGGCAGAAACTGCCCATGCCTATCCCCATAGAACTCATAGTGGTAAGTCCTCGAGATGTTCCTTTTTTTGTTGTATTCCCCTGACGTCAGGTCTAGCTCATTAAATATGCGGGACTCAAGTGGTTGTCAAGCAAGGGTCTGTCGTCAAAGCTTTCTGGATGGCATTTTGTCTTTCTCAAAGAAAAATGCCCCCTGCTTGCGTTGTTTTAGGCTGTTGGAACCGTTCAAATCGCAAAAAAGAATGAAAGTTTCTTCAAAGTTCCTCAAGAGGTGATTAAAAAAAGGGTAAAAGAGTGCAAGTGATTGAGTTTGCAGTGATCACTTCGTTAAAGGTTTGTTTGATATCATGTTAACGTTTAGTATTTCCCATTAAAGTATTATCGTTATTTTATTTGTATTTTAACCTGTTTCAGAGTTCTTAAAACATGTTTTGCCAAGAGTGTTTCGTAAAACACCAAGCAATTGTGAGCAAATCCTCAAAGAGTTAAGTTTTTACCAAAGGCAGCAATCATAAATGAAGCTTTCACCACAAACACAATGTTGGGGTTTTTGGTTACATTTTGATAAAGATGAGGAAAACCACGCAAACTCGTAAACGGCATGTGCAACACCAAGGCAGCATTGCCGTAACTATGCAGTTACAAAAAGTTGTGATCACATCACCGTCTTCTTTCACAACCAACCAGGTCTTCAGTGGTGTGTCTGATTATCTTTATGAGTGGTTAACAGAACGGGAAAATGCTACTCGCAGTTTTGTTTACAAGGACGCGTCTTCGCATAATGCAGAGTTAAATCATGAAATGCGACCTTACCCAAGCAAGAACAATGCATGATTTTTTTTCAGGGAGAATCTTGATACAAATGTCTTTGGTTATTTATTTATTTACAGAGAGAGATAATTTTGTGTTACATTTTTGTTTCTTTGGTTAATATCAGAGTCCGTACTGCAAAAAGGTAATCCCCAGAAGCGCACATTTTATGGACAGGGACCCACAGTTTAAATATACATCATCATTTAATATACAAAATACAATACAATACAATTGATTTCAAAATCTACCCACCAAGTACCCATTTACAATTTCATACCAACCTACCAACAGGTTGACATTTATTAAAGAAGGAATCGTTAAATCCATCAAATCGGTCTCGATATCCTGTTATTCAAATTTGATAAAAAAGTTGCATCTTGAAGGGCTGCAATAATCTCATCATACATTCAGAGGTCAAGATCAAAATTTTGCGACTAATGTGAATTCCTCAGCCTCTGTCCTTGACCCAGCCACACACAAATAAGTTGTAGACCTCTGGGCTTTTCCAAGCTTTCTTCTGTTTTGTTTTGTAAAATGACGTCCAGCACACCAGAAAGTTCAACATGTTTGGGAACACGACTGATGGATAATCCTTGAGATTACTGACAATCTTTTTTTGATAACGCATACTAAGTGTAACATTTGAAGTGCATTGTGATGCGCAATGGTATCACCCAGGATGCAGTGGGACCAGACAGGCAGGATAGCAGGTAAGAGGCTAAGAGATGATTTTAATATACAAAAGGGTAAACGAAAACTTGTACAAAACAGAAATGAAACGGCGTGCCTATGCACGGAAAGCTAATGCTACTAGTTAGCAAGCATGGAGTCCAAAGTGTCCACAGAAGCGCGTGTCGAGCGCACAGAAGCCAAGATGTGACTTAGCAAGGTTAATACAAAGCTGAATAATAAACGTGACTGTTGCTTACCGCAAACCATGAGCCAAGAACGAACTGAGGGAGAATGCAGGCTTAAATACTAAAGTAAACAATTGCCAACAGGTGTGCGTCAAAAAGCATAGCAGGTGGAACAAATGAGAAACGATGGAAACGACATAAAACAGGAAGTGCAAAACTCAGAACAGGAAGAGTCCAAAAATAATTAGAAAACCCCAAAATAATAATAATAATAATGGATTAGATTTATATCGCGCTTTTCTGTTGTTATATACTCAAAGCGCTCACAGAGAAGTGGGAACCCATCATTCATTCACACCTGGTGGTGGTAAGCTACATCTGTAGCCACAGCTGCCCTGGGGTAGACCGACGGAAGCGTGGCTGCCAGTTTGCGCCAACGGCCCCTCCGACCACCACCAATCATTCATTCATCATTCATTCACCAGTGTGAGCGGCACCGGGGCAAAGGGTGAAGTGTCCTGCCCAAGGACACAACGGCAGCGACTTTGATGTCCATAGGTGGGAAGCGAACCTGCAACCCTCAGGTTTCTGGCACGGCCGCTCTACCCACTACGCCATGCCGTCCAAAAAGGACTCAAAAGCCAGACTAAAGATGTGATCGGGGAACCAAATCACAACACTAAGGATCAATTGTATTGCACAGTTTTGTTTTTTGCTCATAACTAGTTTCAGCTGTAAGATCTAGGCCCCTTGCATACTCGGATAGTTCCCACAGTGTTAGTTGCACAGTAGTCATGTTGGTTTGATAGACCACCACTGCCTTCCCCGAAAAAGTCACGTGACTGACTACAACCTACAGTCCAGCAGGAAAAATCTTTATCCTATTAAAAATCTAGGTTTTTGGCATTACTGCATTATTATTTTTTTTTTCTTTACTGGTTGTCCTCATTAGGGTCACCAGTCAGGTCTATTCCAGCTGACTTTCAGCAGCAGGTTGGGTACAGCCTGGACGGGTCACTGGTCAATCACATGTTAATAGACAACAGTTCACATTCACACTGTTGAACAAATGACGTCTCCAGTTACGTAAAATGCATGTTTTTGGAAAGTGGGAGAATGGCCAAGGAAGCACAGGGAGAATCTGTAAAGTCCAGACATGTCCACTCACTCTATTACTTTCAACCAACTCCCTGCACCTCTCCTTTCTAGGTTATAGCAGCTACAATCATCACTCACTTCTGTGGCCTTCCTGCCAAATACAACATTGATGTTGTCGGCGAGATCCCGAGTGGGTGAGTTAATCTTTACGAATGCATAACAACAGTGGTTCTCAAATGGGGGTAGGCGTACCCCTGGGGGTACTTGAAGGTATGCCAAGGGGTACGTGAGATTTTTCAAAAATATTCTAAAAATAGCAACAGTTCAAATATCCTTTACAAATATATTGATTGAATAATACTTCAACAAAATATGAATGTAAGTTCATAAACTGTGAAAAGAAATGCAACAATGCAATAGTCAGTGTTGACAGCTAGATTTTTTGTGGACATGTTCCATAAATACCGATGTTAAAAATTTCTTTATTTGGAATTAAGTTCATGAATCCAAATTGTTCTCTAATACAATCCCCAGAGAGGGCACTTTAAGTTGATGATGTGTAGAATCTTTATAATTAAATAACTTGTTTACTTTTCAACAAGTTTTTAGCTATTTTTATATATATATTTTTTTCCAAGTAGTTCAAGAAAGACCACTACAAATGAGCAATATTTTGCAGTGTTATACAATTTAATAAATCCGAAATTGATGACATAGTGCTGTATTTTACTTCTTTATCTCTTTTTTTTCAACCAAAAATGCTTTGCTCTGATTAGGGGGTACTTGAATGAAAAAAATGTTCACAAGGGGTACATCACTGAAAAAAGGTTGATAACCACTGCATAACAAGATAACAGCAACACCGGTGGCGGTAGTTTGAAGTTGTGGGTCCAGAAAGCCAAGGTCACACTGTGCATCTAATGCGTTAGAGCAGTGATATTCAACTAAATTGTTTTAGAGGACACATTTGTAGACACTAAAAGACCCTTCACTATTAGTTGTATTTTGTATATTCCAGCGAACTAGCGGTATCTATAGTAGACATTTGATTTTTGCTGTATTTATTTTGTCAGAGTTATAGGAGCGCTCTGCTGTTTTAAGGACCTTCAGCAAAAAGGCTAGTCAATTATCATAACAATTCCAGCACTTTATCATTTTTAAGAATGTACTGCAAAAATGTGAGTTTCTCACAAGTTTTTAGAACAGAATATGTGGGCCACCAGTTAAATAGCCCTAATGATGAAAAAGAGAGGACCAAAAAGGGAACCTTGAGGAACACCACTAGTACAACTAAAGAAGTTGAACCAACGAGCACTGACTGGATCCGAAGTAAATAAGCTACAGCATCACTTTAGTTACATTAATCACATGTGATGAGGTGGGGACTTGTCCAGGGTGTAAACCGCCTTCCGCCCGATTGTAGCTGAGATAGGCACAAGCGACCTCCGCGACCCCAAAGGGAATAAGCGGTAGAGAATGGATGGCTGGACATCACAAATAAAAAATTGTAACAGCCAAAAAGGAGAGGACGTAAAAGAGTGTCTTTAGGACCGCCTCATTTATGTAAATCCCAAGTTTGGACCCCGGTGTTTTGTTTGCTAGTAAGGTTTAAATGTCAACGCAAGGATCAGCTAAAGTTTTTACAGCGATCCAAGTACCTTTCCACAACGTGTTTTTAGGAATTTGCTGCAAAAATATTTCTATCTTAAGTTATGAAATTAACTTGGGGACCGATATGGTGTCATGCCGATATGGATTTGGGCCCCGGGACACCAGTTGAATAGCCATGTCTTAGAGCTGTGGTTCTCAAAAGGGGGTACGCGTACCCCTGGGGGTACTTGAAGGTATGCCAAGGGGTACGTGAGATTTTTTTTTAAATATTCTAAAAATAGCAACAATTCAAAAATCCTTTATAAATATATTTTTTGAATAATACTTCAACAAAATATGAATGTAAGTTCATAAACTGTGAAAAGAAATGCAACGATGCAATATTCAGTGTTGACAGCTCGAAAACAAACAGGAGTGTGTTCTCATCATGCCGGAATCGATGACAGTCTCCAAAGACGATTATTTTTCGACAAATGGGGATTCACAACCCTATTTTTAATAAGCTGAATATATACTGAGGATGGACTACTGCTTCTAGAAGCCAGCATGAGGGAAAGGTGCAACGTTGTAGCAGACGAAAACCGAGAGAATGAGGTGAAAGTGACTATGATGCTATAAATGGGGAACTTGGAGCCAAGCTATTTTGACATAAATGGAGTTTTTAATCAAATAAACTGGAAAGAATGTCCTCAGCCAGCTGGACCAAAGGCACAATTGGGGAAATAGTTACAAAAGTACACTTCATTCACTAACGGTGTTACAAAAGAGATCAGTTAGAATAATGCATAATGTTGGATATAGAGCAGTGGTTCTCAAATGGGGGTACGCATACCCCTGGGGGTACTTGAAGGTATGCCAAGGGGTACGTGAGTTTTTTTTTAAATATTCTAAAAATAGCAACAATTCAAAAATCCTTTATAAATATATTTATTGAATAATACTTTAACAAAATATGAATGTAAGTTCATAAACTGTGAAAAAAAATACAACAATGCAATATTCAGTGTTGACAGCTCGATTTTTTTGTGGGCATGCTCCATAAATATTGATGTTAAAGATTTCTTTTTTTGTGAAGAAATGTCTAGAATTAAGTTCATGAATCCAGATGAATCTCTATTACGATCCCCAAAGAGCGCACTTTAAGTTGATGATTACTTTTATGTGTGGAAATCTTTATTTATAATTGAATCACTTGTTTATTTTTCAACAAGTTTTTAGTTATTTTTAAATCTTTTTTTCCAAATAATAATGAGAAAAAACACTACAAATGAGCAATATTTTGCACTGTTATACAATTTAATAAATCAAAAACTTCATTTTCATTTTTCATTTTCATTTTCATTTTCATTTTTATTTTTCTCATTCATTGATGTGCATTTAGAACGATACATAATTATATCACAATTATACAATTTAAATTCACACAATTCCTGAGAAGGAGCAGGATGAAGAAAATCTTATAATTTCCTGCCCACTTTGACATAGTACATTATCTTACTTCATGATAAAAAAAAAACTGATGATATAGTGCTGTATTTTACTTTTTTATCTCTCTTTTTTAACCAAAAATGCTTTGATCTGATTAGGGGGTACTTGAATGAAAAAAATGTTCACTGAAAAAAGGTTGAAAACCACTGTCTTAGAGGGTGTTGGGAAAAGTTAAAGGTTTTTGTCTTAAACAGTAGATAACAAATAGCTGTAGATACTTATGGGATTATTGAAATATTTCAGTAAAAAGGACAGCTGCAGAATGTGTGAGTTCAATATTTAGTCAGCTTGCAGTCACACATGCTTGGGGCAAAAAGAAACAACAGACCAAAATCTTGGGGCTTAAAAAGTTAATTTTATTTTGAGATGATTTAACAGAACTCAGTATTTGTATTGTACCTGCACCTATACAAAACCCTGACTTATTGCTATATGCTTATCCTACTTCAGGCTTAAGGCCCCTCGTGCTCCAGATGTGACACTCTTCTCTGCGGTGATCGGTGACGCTTTTGCTATGGCCATTGTGGGCTATGCCATCACTATTTCTCTTGGTAAAACATTTGCTCTCAAACATGGCTACAAGGTGGATAGCAACCAGGTAAGGCGCAGGCTTATAAGAACATTGTGTCACTTAGTCTGATAATCTTTGAAATCCTTGTGAGTAACTTTTGAAATCTGATTGTACAAAACAGAACATGAATACACTCGAATCGATTCTTACTGTGTTGCCATTATTGACTCCAGTCAACCACAGCATGTAAGCACATTTCTCAAAATGCCTTTACATTCGGCACATTATTACAATAGGAGCTTTACTTTGTGAAGGAAATCACTCATTTGTCAAAAACAACCACAAGGGTTCTTTTTTAACTTTTACATCAGTGTCTGCACGCCTGATTGCATGGGACAAAGAGCAGAGAGACAGAGTGAAAGCACTCAGGCTCATAAGAGCCACTGATAAATCATTAATGCCGAACAAGCTTTATGCACACTTGTCCATCTTAAATATGCTTGCTTGCTTTAAGTGTGATTTGTCGACACGGCTATATGAAGTTAATGAACAGAAGTTATTGACCCAGGGAGTACAGACTCTGGACAAAGCTAGAATTAGGATGTCATTGTAACTATGAATGACATCTAAGTAGGGCTGTCAATGTTAACGCGATAACGAGTTAACTAAAATTTCCAGAGCTTTTTTTTTTTTTTTTTGATGCGCAGGATTGACATGCGTGCATCATGTGCGACCGTCTGCCAACAGCGCTCCCGTCCAAAGGCAAAACCCAGTAACTCAAGTTGGGTCAAAACTGAGCTGATAATAATTTTGGAGTTCCTAGGTGATATGCTTTACATTAGTGTATGCCATATTGTGATTTGTTCTGTAAGCAAGCTGTTACGCGCATGGCAGGACCTAGCAACTACCACATAACCGCGTAGATACAACAGGAAAAACCTAGTATCTCAAGGGACCAATCGGAGCTTCTTTGTCAGTCGCCTTATTGACTTTAATGAGACATTTGCACGAATGGGGGCCGACGGTCAACCTGATTATGTGATATTATGGCACGAGGGGATATTTGGAAGATTGGCCCAGGACGTTGCAAGCACCTTCATTAAATGTATTGTTCTTGATTCTTCCTCTTGCATACTCTTTTGGGCAGATAACTGTGGAGGTCAAAATAAAAACTGGACGCTGTACACAGCTCTTGCCCAATGTGCAAACGCAGAATGGGGCCCACCCGAGATTGTGATAAAATATCTGGAGAAAGGGCACACGTTCATGAGAGCAGATTCAATCCATGGCTCAATCGGCAAGAAAATGAAAGCTCAGGAAAACATCTATACGTTTGATGACTTTTTAAATCTTTGTAAGACAGCATCAAGATAGGTTGGTTTTCCTTTGTTTTCTCAAAATCAGCTAGAAGTGAGTTATTAGGTTTTGCCTTTGGACGGGAGAGCGTAAGTCCTGGAAAATGCACTGCAGCAGGAAATATCAAGACTGTTTTAGAGCCAATAGGCCTACACTCGTAAATGGCCACAATAGGAAGAAAGTACAATGTTAAACTGTAAATCATCATATTGTGTAATTGAAACAATCTGAATTGTTTCAGTCAAAATATTTAAACTAATCAAGCCTTAGAGGTGATTATTTTTATGATGTAGGTGCAGCTGAGTCTCGAGACACTTATTTCTAAGGTGTGGAAATTTAGAAAATATGCGATTGAATTCAAATAAATCTACAATGTGAAGAAAATCTAATTTGCTGCAAATAAGAAAATATATTTTAAGAACACTAGAATTACAAGGTGATCAAAAACATGATAGATTGTTATTGCATTATTTTACTATAATAGGTCGGTTCATAATCTAAAGTGAAGCTTGAAATCCGGGGCTGAAAATGAGTCCTACTCCAATTGGATGCGTCCGTAAAAGAGTTTCAATTTGATGTTGAGCTGTTTAAAGGCCTACTGAAATGAGATTTTCTTATTTAAACGGGGATAGCAGGTCCATTCTATGTGTCATACTTGATCATTTCGCGATATTGCCATATTTTTGCTGAAAAGATTTAGTAGAGAACATCCACGATAAAGTTCGCAACTGGAGAAAAGCCCTGCCTCTACCGGAAGTCGCAGACGATGACGTCACATGTTGATGGCTCCTCATATATTCACATTGATTTTAATGGGAGCCTCCAACAAAAACAGCTATTCAGACCGAGAAAATGACAATTTCCCCATTAGTTTGAGCGAGGATGAAAGATTCGTGTTTGAGGATATTGATAGCGACGGACTAGAAAAAAAAAAAAAAAACGCGATTGCAATCGCGTTGCATTGAGACAGATTCATAGGTTATTAGAGACATTTATTAGGATAATTCTTGGAAATCCCTTATCTTTCTATTGTGTTGCTAGTGTTTTAGTGAATTTAACAGTACCTGATAGTCGAAGGTGTACATCCACGGCCGAGTGTTGACGCGCAGTGTCTCGGGGAAGTCGACGGCAGCTGTATGGACGTCACAAGCTCAGCTAATATCCGGTAAGAGGCGACTTTTTAACCACAATTTTCTCAACGAAACCTGCGGGTTGGCATGTAGTCGGCATCCATGTCCGCTGTGATCCATACTAAAGTTTCACATCCGTGAATTTTAAACAGGGAATCACCGTGTGTTTGTGTGGCTAAAGGCTAAAGCTTCCCAACTCCATCTTTCTACTTTGACTTCTCCAATATTAATTGAACAATAAATTGCAAAAGATTCAGCAACACGGATGTCCAAAATACTGTGTAATTATGCCGTTAAAGCAGACGACTTTTAGCTGTGTGTGTGCGCAGCGCTCATATTCATAACAGCCCGTGACGTCACGCGTACACGTCATCATTTTCAAGAAAAAAATCCCGGGAAATTTAAAATGGCAATTTAGTAAACTAAGAAGGGCGTATTGGCATGTGTTGCAATGTTAATATTAATCATTGATATATAAACTATCAGACTGCGTGGTGAGTAGTAGTGGGTTTCAGTAGGCTTTTAAAAAAAACATGTTTAATAAACGAACATTTGCATACAGACTAACATTTGTCCAGACCCATGTTGATTTTAAAAACGTGAAAAATTATCCTTCTAATGTACACTTAATAAAGACAAAAAACTTTGATGTGCAATTATTTACGAGTTAAAGGGGATCTGCAATTTTTGGGGAATTTTGCCTATCGATCACAATCATAATTTAAGACATGACGATGGATGTTTTCTTTTTTTTAATGCATTTTAAGTATCAAATAAATGCAATCAAAAGCCAGCTTACAATGAAGCTGATGGGAGCCGCTCAATTCTGACTACAAAGCCCTTAAAATAAATCGAAACACCTCCATTGAGGTTTTATATACATTTGTACATGATGTAAGTAATGTAAAAATGTAGTAACGGGCACATTTATAATAACAGTTAATATTGACATATTTTGATTATTTTAAGCAAACACGGCACATTAATAAAAAAAAACGCATCACGTTTGCTTTTTTTTTCTTCATCACTGATTTCTGATTACTTCAAGAGAACAAACAAACATAATACAACATCACTTACTGTACAATGTCTGCTGTCATTAGGATGCCAAATGTAGGAGCCCAAATGCTGTTTGAGGTCATTTACATTTTATGGAAGGTGCTTTATGTTTATTCAGCCAAAATGGGACTACTAACTTTATTTGAATAATATGACAATGTATATATTGCATGCTTAAAGTAATTATAAGGATCACTTTATTAGTAATTGTTACATTTGTGTGAATCATTTGATAACGGACTATTTTATACTGCTTTAATAAAGTGAATAATATGTAACTGTTTAGTTGCATATATGGCGGAAGGATTTGTGTGGTAAAAAGGTTTGGACAAAATGTATTATGGGTTATGGCAGTCAGATATGGTGGAATCGAGCCACACAGTTGTTTTTTTTACCATACGCTTACTTTTTCTTACTCTTTCTTACTGTAATACACTCGCTTTATTTTTGCCATTTATTTTCTTCCACATCGTTATTGTTTGATGTTTTGAATGATTAACTTCACAAGTAAACGATACAAAACCAAGAGGAGCGTCTGGAGTTTTGTTTGTTGTTGCCGCAGCGAGCGGGAGCAGGAGAAAGCAGAGGAGCGTCAAGCTAAGGCTTCATTAGGAAACTACACCGAGTTTTTGGATGCTCATATATTCCCATTAGTGGAAGAATGACTCATTATTCTCGCGAAGAAACGGGGTGGGGACCAAGCGTCTTTTTGTGTCATTCTTGCCAGTTCCGGGTCCTAAATGGCTGTCAAAGTGCCCCAACTTGTCGGATTACATCCTCAGCCATCTACTTTCTAGGTGAAAGGAATGATTTATGATTTACAATAAACTTCCAAGGAGGAGGAAGCGAGGAAACAGCAGACCACTCGATGATGTAAACATAGGGACACACGGTAGTGATCACGGCACAGCTATAAATAGTTTGTCTGCCTTAAGGCTTAGAATAACAATATCACTAATACTTAGTTAATATTCAAGTCAGTAAATGCAAATGGAGTTTTGTTAGTGCTTTTTGGGTGGTTATTTAATGAGTTTTATCGGCGAAATAGAGGATCTCCTATTGTCTGCTGTAAGTGGACTTTTATTTACGTTTATTTAATTCTTAGAATGCCTTAAAGAAAATCTATCCATCGTCATGTCTTTCATAGTGATTGTGAACGATAGGTAAAATTCCAAAAAAAGTGCAGTTTACCTTTACAGATAATGAAATATTTTAAATACTTAAATTTAATGTTTAATAGTGTGTCTTTGCTTTGTTTTGGCTCTTCTAGGAGTTAGTTGCTCTTGGCTTCAGCAACACTGTTGGCGGCTGTTTTCAGTGTTACTCCGTGACTGGTTCCATGTCGCGAAGCCTCATTCAGGAGAGCACTGGGGGAAAGACTCAGGTACTGTAAACTAACATCTGTCATTGGACGCAAAATACCTGAAGGAGTTCAAGTACCGCGGAGTGGATCCTGAGGTCGACAGGCTGTATCGATCCGTTGTGGTGAAGAGGGAGCTGAGCCGGAAGGCAAAGCTCTCAATTTACCGGTCGCTCTACGTTCCCATCCTCACCTATGGTCATGAGCTTAGGGTTATGACCGAAAAGACAAGATCACGGGTACAAGCGGCCGAAATGAGCTTCCTCCGCCGGGTGACGGGGATCTCCCTTAGAGATAGGGTGAGAAGCTCTGTCATCCGAGAGAACCTCAAACTAAAGCTGCTGCTCCTCCACAGAGAGGAGCCAGATGAGGTGGTTTGGGCATCTGGTCAGGATGCCACCAGAACACCTCCCTAGGGAGGTGTTTAGGGCACGTCCGACCGGCAAGAGGCAACAGGACACGTTGGGAAGACTATGTCTCCCGGCTGACATGGAAACACCTCGGGATCCCCCGGGAATAGCTGGACAAAATGGCTGGGGAGAGGGAAGTCTGGGCTTCCCTGCGTAGACTGCTGCCCCCACGACCCGACCTTGGATAAGCGGAAGAAGACGGATGGATGGATGGATGGATGGATGGATGGATGGATGGATGGATGGATGGATGGATGCATCTTAAGTCAGCTTGGTTATAATTACTATAAACTTTGTGTCATTAGGTTGCAGGACTGATTTCTTCATTCATCGTCCTCATTACCGTTTTAAAGATAGGATCTCTTTTTCAAGATCTCCCTAAGGTATTACTCATTTTTCTTCTTCTTCTTCTTCTTCTTCTTCTTCTTGTTTAATGGCGGGGCACTCAACGTTAAAGGTGCAAAGCCGCCACCTACTGCATTGGAGTGTGAACCAGTTTTCTCCCTGCCCTCTCCCTCACTTACATACAGTACATACCTTCCTATTCTAAATTCCTAAATATGTCTTCACTCAAGTTTTCTGATTGCTGCTTAGTATCCCTTTGAGCATAACCTTCTTCTGTCCATGTCTTCAAGCTTCCTCCCTTAAATGGTAAATGGTTATACTTGTATAGCGCTTTTCTACTTTAATTTTTTTAAGGAACTCAAAGCAATTTGACACTATTTCCACATTCACCCATTTACACACACATTCACACACTGATGGCGAGAGCTGCCATGCAAGGCGCTAACCAGGATCCATCAGGAGCAAGGGTGAAGTCTCTTGCTTAAGGACACAACAGACGTGACTAGGGTGGTAGAAGGTGGGGATTGTACCAGTAACCCTCAGATTGCAGGCATGGCCACTCTCCCAACTTCGCCACGCCGTCCCCTCCTAGTTTCTGTTTTTCATAACATGGTCACTACTGCCTAGTTTCTCTTGTTATATTTTTATTTTACTGTTATATTTTTAGTCCAATTGTTGCTTTTTATTTTTATTCTTATTGTAATATTTGTCTATTTGGTTTCCATTTAAACCCCCATTATTTACTTTTTATTTTTTAATTTGATCTCAACTCTGTACACTGCTGCTGCAATGTTTATTTTCCTGAAGGAACTTTTCTGAAGGAATCAATAAAGTACTATCTATCTATCCATCTATCTATATTTCTCCTTTCTCTACTGTAGTTCCGACATTGAATGAATGCATGTTCCACTGACACTCCCTCTTTGCAGCTGTCTCATAATCCTGTTGGGTGTTTAATTAAAATGTCACGTCATCAGACTATTTTTTTGTGTCCTGCAGGCTATCTTATCCACAATCGTGTTTGTGAACTTAAAGGGAATGTTCAAGCAGTTCATGGACGTGCCTATGCTGTGGAGGACCAACAGGTTGGATTTGGTACGATTGAACACATTTTCCAAGTGTGAGGCCCAGAAAAATTCAGGGGAATCTCATGTGTAAAGGCAAATTGAATAGATGTTCATGTTCATTCGGGGACCTTGCTAAAAGTACAGTAGTAGGGTACCAAATACATCTTCAACCATTTAACACATTTACCTGATAGTACTTTACTACCCTCTAGCTTGTGTGGCTGGTTACTTTCACAAGCACTATTCTACTCAACCTGGACCTTGGTTTGGCTGTCTCCATTGGCTTTTCTATACTGACCGTCATCTTTAGAACACAGCTGTAAGTGCATGTCATTATTCAAATCATGTGACTTTGATTAGGAAGGTGGTTTAATATTTGTTGATATTTCATCCCTCAGGCCACACTATTCAATTTTGGGCCAAGTACCAGCCACTGACTTGTACCTGGACATAGACACATACAAAGAGGTACAGTAAAACTTGTGAATTTTGTCAAGAAAACACAATCAGTTTACCAGATTAAATGGTTTTCTTTTATCTGTATCTTCAGGCTAAAGAGATTCCAGGCATTAAAATCTTCCGTTCTTCGACTACCATCTACTACAGCAATGCTGAGATGTACCTGGAGGCCTTACAAGAGAAGGTCTATATGTTTGTCCTCGTATTCTTACGGGAACCCATGAAATAAGGTGTGGGATTGCCCAGGGCTCAATTTTAGGTCCTCTAATCTTTCAAATGCTCTTGGGTACGTTATTAGGAGACTTGGCATCAGTTTCCACTGTTAAGCTGATGATACATAGTTGTACATTGCTTTGTCTTCTGATGACACAGGACCCATAAATACCCTTTTTAACTGTATTTTAGACATCAAATCCTGAATGGCGGTTAATCTCCTACACTTTAATAAGACAAAACATATGTTTTAGTTATAGGTACTGAATGCCAGAGGGAGAAACTTTGACCAAAATTACAATATTTTAAACCAACACA
Source organism: Nerophis ophidion (assembly GCF_033978795.1). Classification (NCBI taxonomy): domain Eukaryota; kingdom Metazoa; phylum Chordata; class Actinopteri; order Syngnathiformes; family Syngnathidae; genus Nerophis; species Nerophis ophidion. The sequence goes on from NC_084616.1 coordinate 58,417,757, forward strand.
ATCTATTAGAAACTCTGGGCGGGGTTTTGACTGCAACCTGACTTTTAGCCACGTATTAAAAATATTACAAAAATAGTTTTTTTATCTTCTTAAAGAGGAACTGCACCCTTTTTTAAAAGAAATGACGACAGATGGATTTTTTTAATGCATTCTAACTTTTAAATAAACATAAATTAAAGTTTACTTGTAGCGGCACCAATGAGGGGTCCTCTATTTCACCAATTAAATGCACCAGTGAGGCGTCCTCTATTTCACCAATTAAATCCAAAAAATACTAAGAGTGTAACGGTACACAAAAATTTCGGTTCGGTACGTACCTCGGTTTAGAGGTCACGGTTCGGTTCATTTTCGGTACAGTAAGAAATCAACAAAATATACATTTTTTGGTTATTTATTTACCAAATTTGTAAACAATGGCTTTATCCTTTTAACATTGGGAACACTATGATAATTCTGCCCACGTTAATCCACATTAAACTGCCTCCAGTTGTTGCTTTGATTAAATAAAATGAAAAAACCTTTCTTCTACATATAAAATGTTTAACATTAAACAGTTTCCATTGAAACTGTTTAATGTCAACTCATCATACTTAATTTATTACAGCATTTGGGAAGCCTGTAGTTGACTTTTATCATGTAAATGTTGTATTTTTTATCAACATGCGATAGCAGGGACCCTGCTATTCAAAACTAGGCTGCTACATTATTAATGATTAATGTAACTATAGCTGAAAAATAGTACAATTGCCATGTGGACTATTCATCCCTAAACACAATGGAGTTCAATGAAATAACAGACAGGGCTTTGCTGCCCCTAAAACACGCACACGCACGCACGCACACACACACACACACACACACACACTCACACACACACTCCTTTTTTTTTCTTTTTTTTTTCTTCTTTGTCATGAAAAAGGGAGGTTTTTGTGGTTGGTGCACTAAGTGTATATTGTGTTTTTTATGTTGATTTAATAAAAATAAAAAAATATATATATATATATTTTTTTTTTTATTAATTTTTTTAAATAAAAAATTCTTCCACGGCCCGGTGGTTGGGGACCACTGCACTACGCCATGCTGCCCCCAGTAATCAGCGATGAAGAAAAAAAAAAAGCAAACATTTGTGAAATTAATGTTCCACTTTTGCTTAAAATCATCAAGATACGTAAATATTAAATGTTATTATAACTGTGGCCATTACTACATTACATACATACTTACAGCATGTCTATAAAACCTTAATGGAGGTGTTTGAATGTTTTAAGGGCTTTATAGGCAGAATAGTGGGGCATATAAGCTCCATTGTAAGCAGACTTTTGATTGCATTTATTTAACATTTACAATGCAAAAAAACCAATATATCAATCGTCATGTCTCTCATAATGATTGTGAACGATATGCAAAGTTCCCCAAAAAATTCCCCTTTAAGACATAGCCTGAGTCCACCTGTTTCTCTCTCAGGCCAACACAGAGGCGCTAATGTATGCTTTTATTTCCTGTCATTTGGACTATTGTAATGTCCTGCTCTATGATTTCCTTAGAAATAATATCAGAAGTCTACAATTATTACAAAACTAAGCTGCACGCATGCTGAGAAGGACCAGAGGGCGGAAGCATATTACACCGGTTTTAAAATCAATGTATTGGCTACCCATCCGCTTCAGGGTGGATTTTAAAGTTCTAGCATTATTCTTTAAATGTCTTCATATCTCTTTGACCTGCTTTTACCGTATCAACCCTCGTGAATCCTGAGGTCTTCTGGCACAGGCCTTTATCTCTTTACCAATTACCAGAACAAAGACTCACGGGGAGCCAGCATCTAGCCACTATGGGCCCGCCTGTAGAACAGCTTGACCGAAAACCTCAGGACTGCAGAGACCGTTAATTTTTTTTTAAAAGGTTTAAAGACACAACTTTTTAATCAGACTATTTGCTGATCATGTACAAACCCCGTTTCCATATGAGTTGGGAAATTGTGTTAGATGTAAATATAAACGGAATACAATGATTTGCAAATCATTTTCAACTTATATTCAGTTGAATATGCTACATAGACGAGATATTTGATGTTCAAACTGATAAAAAAAAATTTTTTGTAAATAACCATTAACTTTAGAATTTGATACCACCAACACGTAACAAAGAAGTTGGGAAAGGTGGGAATAAATACTAATAAAGTTGAGGAATGCTCGTCCAACACTTATATGGAACATCCTATAGGTGTGCAGGCGAATTGGGAACAGGTGGGTGCCATGATTGGGTATAAAAACAGCTTCCCAAAAAATGCTCAGTCTTTCACAAGAAAGGATGGGGCGAGGTACACCCCTTTGTCCACAGCTACGTGAGCAAATAGTCAAACAGTTTAAGAACAACGGTTCTCAAAGTGTAATTGCAAGAAATGCAGGGATTTCAACATCTACGGTCCATAATATCATCAAAAGGTTGAGAGAATCTGGAGAAATCACTCCACGTAAGCGGCATGGCCGTAAACCAATAATGAATGACCGTGACCTTCGATCCCTCAGACGACACTGTATCATAAACCGACATCAATCTCTAAAGGATATCACCACATGGGCTCAGGAACACTTCAGAAAACCACTGTCACTAAATACAGTTTGTCGCTACATCTGTAAGTGCAAGTTAAAGCTCTACTACGCAAAGCAAAAGCCATTTATCAACAACATCCAGAAACGCCGTCGGCTTCTCTGGGCCCGAGATCATCTAAGATGGACTGATGCAAAGTGGAAAGGTGTTCTGTGGTTAGACGAGTGCACATTTCAAATTATATTTGGAAACTGTGGACGTGGTGTCATCTGGAACAAAGAGGAAAATAATTATCCGTATTGTTATAGGCGCGAAGTTCAAAAGCGTTCTGTGGTATGATGAGTCCACATTTCAAATTGTTTTTGGAAATATGCGACATTGTGTCGTCCGGACCAAAGGGGAAGCGAACCATCCAGACTGTTATCGACGCAAAGTTCAAAAGCCAGCATCTGTGATGGTATGGGGGTGCATTAGTGCCCAAGGCATGGGTAACTTACACATCTGTGAAGGCACCATTAATGCTGAAAGGTACATACATCATCTAAGCGCTGTCTTTTTCATGGACGCCCCGGCTTATTTCAGCAAGACAATGCCAAGCCACATTCAGCACGTGTTACAACAGTGTGGCTTTTTAAAAAAAAGAGTGCGGGTACTTTCCTGGCCCGCCTGCAGTCCAGACCTGTCTCCCATCGAAAATGTGTGGCGCATTATGAAGTGTAAAATATGACAGCGGACACCCCGGACTGTTGAACAACTGAAGCTCTACATAAAACAAGAATGGGAAAGAATTCCACTTTCAAAGCTTCAACTATTAGTTTCCTAAGTTCCCAAACGTTTATTGAGTGTTGTTAAAAGAAAAGGTGACGTAACACAGTGGTGAACATGCCCTTTCCCAACTACTTTGGCACGTGTTGCAGCCATGAAATTCTAAGTTAATTATTATTTGCAAAAAAAAAAAAACTAAATTATGAGTTTGAACATCAAATATCTTGTCTTTGTAGTGCATTCAATTGAATATGGGTTGAAAAGGATTTGCAAATCATTGTATTCCGTTTATATTTACATCCAACACAATTTCTCAACTCATATGGAAACGGGGTTCGTACATTTTTCTTGTTATTAGTTTCTATTTTATTCATTGCTATTGTTACTACTATTCTCTCAATTTTATGTTTTCATGAACTTATTACTGCATTATTTATGTTTTATTTTTACATATATTTTATCAAATATCTAATACTATTTTTTTTAGACTTTTTTTTAGTTATTGTCCAGTGTGGAAACGCCTCAAAGGTCATGTTTTACCACAATACTCAGTGCCAAGTCATTTTTTTCCTTTGTCAATAGTGTAGTGTTGTGTGTGTTCGTATATATGTTTTTTCTATCTTTCTAAAGCATTTTGTGTTTGCCACTTGCCTGTGTATAACAAGCGTTATACAAATAAAGTTTGATTGGATACAATTTTAATTTGATTTGAATAGCATAATGTATCCCTAGCTGTTGTCTACTTCACTCGAACATACTTTTATCACCTCACTCACTTCTTTGTGATGCATATTTTTGTTTTGCACAGAGTGGGATTCAAATTGGGAAGCTTCTGGCAGCTAAGAAGAAACATGCAACGCTGAAGCAAAAAGAGAAAAATAAAGCTGAACAAGAGAAGAAAAATGAAGTATGACTACCGGTAATCGCTTCTTTCAAGAAAAATGTTTTGTTATAGTGTTACCAGGAAATCTGTAATGTTTCTGCAGATGGCCGGTGACCTGCCCGATGACACATACTCTTTGAAAGAGCAAAAAAGGGAACAGTTCTGTGCCCAACTGGAAGAGCATAAACAAGCTGAATCTCCAGCGAATGGGATGTGTAACGGCCAAGTAAACTTGGCTTACCAAGCCGACGTGTCCGATTCAGTTTACGACACGGTTTATGACGACAACGTCACACAGGTTTCAAAAGACAGCGATAAAAAGAGCGGACTCGTCTGTGGGTGCCACAGCATCATCTTGGATGTCTCAACAACCAGCTTTGTGGACACTGTTGCTGTGAAGACCTTGAAAAATGTACATGAATGTCACAATAACGCAATTGTTTTTTTTGGTCTGAAATCTTAATTATTGTTTCATATTTCCAGTTATTCAGGGACCTACAAGAAATTGATGTGGATGCGTATCTAGCCGGCTGCCAATGTAAGTGGTACTCCAAAAATCTGTCAAAGCACCTTGTCCATGTTAGGGCTGTACGGTATACCGGTATTAGTATAGTACCGCGATACTAATTAATCATATTCGGTACTATACCGCTTCTGAAAAGTACCGGTCCCGCGCCCCCTTTGTCACGTCGTGTCATTGCTGGTGTACGAGCAGACACAGTGTGTAGACAGAAAAGGGAGAAAGGACGCATTTTGGCTTAAAAACCAACGATAAAGGTGAAGTTATAACACTGAAACGCCCAGGAAGAGATGCTTTAAAGACATGGCTAGCTAGCTAGCGGATAAGTTCAGCCCCAGTCGGCAGTGTTGTAGCTACTTCTAAATCACTAATCCTCGTCTCTGTGGCGACAAAAAAAATAAAGTTTCTTACAAGTATCATCCCTACAGGACGAGGAATAGCTAAACATGCTTGACTACACATCATAGCCCACTGGCGTCAAAATGTAAACAAACGCCATTGGTGGATCTACACCTAACATCCACTGTAATGATACCAAGTACAGTGGCGTATTTTGTTGATATTTTTTGGCATCGCAATATCTTCGTTGTTTTTAAAAAAAAATATTTTATGTTTATAAACTCAGTAAATATGTCCCTGGACACATGAGGACTTTGAATATGACCATTGTATGATCCTGTAACGACTTGGTATCGGACTGATACCCAAATTCGTGGTATCTTTCAAAACTAGAGTAAAGTATCAAACGACAGAAGAATAAGTGTAGATAGAACATGTTAAGAGAGAAAGTAAGCAGATATTAACAGTAAATGAACAAATAGATTAATAATTCAATTTCTGCCCTTATAGGGGAACATTACCACAATTTCAGAAGGGTTAAAACCAATAAAAATTAAATTTTTCGAAGTATTTTTATAAATTTTACCCATTATGGAATATCCCGAGAAAAGGCTTTAAAGGGCCTGATTTTCGCTACCTTTAAATCCATCGTCCATTTTCCTGTGACGTCATTTAGTGATGCCAACATGGCGGATAGCACAGCAAGATTTAGGGACATTAGCTCGGATTCAGACTCGGATTTCAGTGGCTTAAGCGATTCAAAAGATTACGCATGTATTGAAACGGATGGTTGGAGTATGGAGGCAGATAGCGAAAATGAAATTGAAGAAGAAACTGAAGCTATTGAGCAAATACCTATTGAAGCTATTCGGCGATCGCCTTCTAACCAACGATTGAGTGTCATACATCTCTGTGCCATGTCTGCCTTAGCATCGCCGGTAAAATGTGCAGGAGCAACTTAAATCAGTCGATTGGTAAGTGTTTGTTTGGCATTAAATGTGGGTGGATGGAAAGGCTGGATGCAAATATAGCTACAAATGTACATACAGCTAGCCTAAATAGCATGTTAGCATCGATTAGCTGGCAGTCATGCCGCGACCAAATTTGTCTTATTAGCACATAAGTCAATAAGATCAACAAAACTCACCTTTGTGATTTATTTGACTTTATCGTTGGAAATGCATCTGTTTTGAGTGACGCAGGATATCCATACATCTCTGTGCCATGTCTGTCGTAGCATCGCCGGTAAAATGTGCAGAACAAACGATTAGCATGCCGTGTTAATCGATGCACACTCCACGTAAATCAACTTGAATCCGTCCCTGATCGTGTTGTTACACCCTTCGACAACACACCGACGAGGCACGATGTCTCCAAGGTACGGAAAACAGTCGAAAAAACGGAAAATAACAGAGCTAATTCGACTCTATATTTGTAATGTGTTTGAGAAAATGGCGGATTGACTACCTAAGTGAGCGAACAATAGGAAGGCGTTTACTTCGCCAAAATTCACCCATTTAGAGTTCGGAAATCGGTTAAAAAAAATATATGGTCTTTTTTCTGCAACATCAAGGTATATATTGACGCTTAAATAGGTTTGATGATAATGTTCCCCTTTAATAATTATGACATAATAGTATGAGAAATGACACATAATGTTACCGCATATGTCAGCAGCTAAATTAGGAGCCTTTGTTTGCTGACTTACTCCTAAAAGACAAGTTGTCTTGTATGTTCACTATTTTATTTAAAGACAAACTTGCCATAAGAATCATATGTTTGATGTACCCTAAGATTTTTTGATTAAAATAAATCCAATAATGCTAATTTTTGTGGTCCACTTATATATATGATTCAATGATTTGTGATGACTGTTCTTATATCATTGTCATGTGTCTATCTGCTCAAATGTTAGCCTGTGTGGTGGAGCAGCTGGAAAGGGCAGAGTTCTTCTCAGAGTCCATTCCAAAGAGCAGGCTGTTTGTCACTATTCACGACGCGGTGCTCCACATTCTCAAGAAACTGGAACAGAGCGACGTCATCCTTGTGAGTTCACATTTCTATCATTTCCATCTGAAACGTTCAGTCCCAGTTTCAAGTCCTAACGTTTCCAGGATGTTTCCTGCAATACCGAGATGTGACCAGCAGAGGGAGGCATTCTTCAACTTCATTCTCCATCTTGTTCTCTCCCGTTGGTCACCATTGGTGCACCTCCTCCCTTACCAGGGGAGAGTCCACCACCATAACACAGTGGATTGGTTGCCAAGGAATTACAGGGAGCCGTTGCCCTGACAACAGGCTTTTTGTTACATTGACTAATGAGATGGCCAGCTATACGTCACTGCATCTACTCCAGGACTCTGAGAGGGGGTTGAGTGGGAGAATGTATTACAGGACTAACAGGAATAGGCATTTTTAGACCATAGGATAGCTGTAAGAGAAAACTACAATGTCAGTGATTCTATCCACAACGTGTGTAGTCTGGGGAGCCCTCTTCGGTCTTAGATAGAGCTAATAAAAAAAAAATGTAAATATTTGTTATATAAATAGCTGGCTCATAACACATGCAAGAGGTTCTTTCATATTGGCTTCAAAGATTAAAGAAGGGGTACCGTTTGGTTCCCGCCATAATTAATTCCTGTTATGTTTAAAGAGGGCAGGAACTATTGAACTCAGCACGGTTGTATTTAGTCAGTTTTCACGCGCATCATGAGCTGTATTTCAAGAATACCATATGTTAGCGTTTTTCACATGTTTTGGTATGCGGAATAAAGGCCACACATTATTAAAGGCCTACTGAAACCCACTACTACCGACCACGCAGTCTGATAGTTTATATATCAATGATGAAATATTAACATTGCAACACATGCCAATACGGCCGGTTTAGTTTACTAAATTGCAATTTTAAATTTCACGCGGAGTTTATTGTTGAAAACATCGCGGAATGATGACGCGTGCGCGTGACGTCACGGACTGTCAGGAAATATTAGCGCAGCACCACTCGCGGCTAAAAGTAGTCTGCTTTAATCGCATAATTACACAGTATTTTGGACATCTGTGTTGCTGTATCTTTTGAAATTTGTTCAATTAATAATGGAGACTATAAAGAACAATGCTGTTGGTGGAAAGGGGTGTATTGCAGCTGTCTTTAGCACCGAGACACAGCCGGTGTTTCTTTGTTTGTTGTGAAGCTTTAACACAGAGCGGTCAAGCGAACATGTTTCTCTACGTCAACCAGCATGTCTTTGGATGGGAAAATTGTGATATTAAGTCTTACCGAAGAAATCAGTGGATTATGGGACTTCCTCCTGCAGTAGTTGTCAAAAAAGGCAGCTGTGATCTTGGCTCCTCCATTGGCTTCTCTGAGAGACACTGGCGTTCACCGCAGCCATCCGACTTTCAGGTATGTCTTTACAATCTCACTAAAACACTATTAAAACAATAAGCAGATAAGGGATCTTCCAGACTGCGATGAGGTGGCGACTTGTCCAGGGTGTACCCCGACTTCCGCCCGATTGTAGCTGAGATAGGCGCCAGCGCCCCCCGCGACCCCAAAAGGGAATAAGCTGTAGAAAATGGATGGATCTTCCAGAATTATCCTAATAAATGTGTCTAATTACATCTGAAATGCCGCCTGGAGCCGTCGCCTTTTTTTTTTTTTTTTAAATCTAGTACTTTACTCTAAACGTCCTCATCCACAAATCTTTTATCCTCGCTCAAATTAATGGGGCAATTGTCGCTTTCTCGGTCCAAATTGCTCTTACTGCTTGGTGGCTCCCATGAAAAACAATGTGAATATGTGTGGAGCCCTGCAACTCGTGACGTCACGCGCACATACTTCCGCTAAAGCCAAGGCTTTTCTATGAGCGACTAAAAGTTGCGAACTTTATCGTGGATGTTCTCTACTAAATCCTTCCAGCAAAAATATGGCAATATCGCAAAATTATCAAGTATGACACATAGAACGGACCTGCTATTCCCGTTTAAATAAGAAAATCTCATTTCAGTAGGCCTTTAATGCTTTTACAACGAATCAATTATCAGCGTTTTTATTTATTTTTTTTTTTACACACTAAAACTACAATCCGTGTGGCATCGTAAAAGTGTTGTTGACCTTAATATTTCTGTGGCCTGTTATTACAACAAATGAATATACAGTTGCTCAGTTGTGGTCAGACACTAAAATACCTTTTGTGAGCATGAATGCATAATTAATTGTGGGATGTTAAGTTAAAGTTAAAGTACCAATGATTGTCACACACAAACGCGAGGTGTGGCGAAATTATTCTCTGCATTTGACCGATCACCCTTGATCACCCCCTGGGAGGTGAGGGGAGCAGTGAGCAGCAGCAGTCGCTGCGCCCGGGAATCATTATTGGTGATTTAACTTCCAATTTTAACCCCTGGATGCTGAATGCCAATGAGTTAACCCTTAACACTTTTTGCAGAGCACTAATATTATTAACGCATTTCCCAGGCTATAACATTTTGGAATATTTTTTTTCATATATTAGCCGCATCGGACTATAAACCGCAAATATATACCTGAAGACACCAGAAGACAATCAATGTTTATTTATATAGCCCCAAATCAACAGTGTCTCAAAGGGCTGCACAAACCACAACGACATCCTCGGTAGAGCCCACATAAGGGCAAGAAAAACTCACACCCAGTGGGACGTCGGATGATTTTAGTTCATCGTTCGATTACTTTGCTTAATCCATTACATAATTGAGCAATTATCAGAAAAAAAAATCTCGAGATCAGCCGCAGGATTCATAACTTGTGGAAAATGCAGAGGCTTATAGTACGGAAAATACGGTATCCAAGATTCATATTCAGAGTGTTTTGCATTGAAGTTGATATTCTGTCAACTAGGTGTGCTGCTTTGTACAGTAGCAGCAATCACTTTGTGGTTGAACATTCCAGAGAAAAGTATTATAGGCAAACTCCGTTGGACTGTTTTTTCCTCAAAAATGCAAAATGCGGTCAACATTAGAAAAAACTACAACAGTCCTTATCAAACAGGAGTGCTGACCACTTCAAAATATCTGTTTACAAAATATCTGTTTACAAAATTTGTGGCCAATTATTGCTCGACAGGCTAATGACATAACAGCTGATAGACAATTTCCCTTTTCAGTGGTCACGTTATGTTGTAGATTAGCACACAACCAGAGGTACTGTGATAAGTTTTAAAACATTACATATTTTTAAACCGTTACTTGTAGAGAAAACAAAGGTAGCTACAGTACAGCAGTAACCCTCATCAGACTTCCAAGATCGCCCTGTCTCACGCCATATCGTCTGGGGGCTTTGCGCCAGCATCTACTTTTCAAAGTAAAAGCTTGCTTTCCTGTCTCCTTCTTACTTTGGTGGGAGGTATTTTTAAGTAAACAGTACCGGCAACTATAAAAATGAATAAAATACTTAAAAATATATATATTACAAAGGAGTTTAAAGGCCTACTGAAATTAGATTTTCTTATTTAAACGGGAATAGCAGGTCCATTCCACGTGTCATACTTGATCATTTCCCGATATTGCCATTATTTTGCTGAAAGGATTTAGTAGAGAACATCCATGATAAAGTTCACAACTTTCAGTGCTAAGAGAAAAGCCCTGCCTCTACCGGAAGTCGCAGACGATGACATCACAAGTTTGATGGCTCCTCACATATTCACATTGTTTTTAATGGTAGCCTCCAACAAAAAGTGCTATTCGGACCGAGAAAACGACAATTTCCCCATTAATTTGAGCGAAGATGAACGATTCGTGTTTGAGGATATTGATAGCGACGGAGTAAAAAAAAAAAAAAAACGCGATTGCACTGGGACGGATTACGATGTTTTTAGACACATTTACTAGGTTTTTTCTGGGAAATCCCTTATCTTTCTATTGTGTTGCTAGTGTTTTAGTGAGTTAAATAGTACCTGATAGTCGGAAGGGGTGTCTCCATGGGTGTCTTGACGAGCAGTGTCTCAGGGGAGTCGACGGCAGCTATGGATGGCACCAGCTCAGCTTTTCTCCGGTAAGAACTGACTTTTAAACCACTATTTTCTCACTGAAACCTGCTGGTTGACATTTGGTAGGGATCCATGTTGGCTTGACCGCGCTCTGATCCATAGTAAAGTTTCACCTCCAGGAATTTTAAACAAGGAATCACCGTGTGTTTGTGTGGCTAAAGGCTTAAACTTCCCAACTGCATCTTTCTACTGTGACTTCTCCAATATTAATTGAACAAATTGCAAAAGATTCAGCAACACAGATGTCCAAAATACTGTGTAATAATGCCGTTAAAGCAGACGACTTTTAGCTGTGTGTGTGTGCAGCGCTCATACTTCCTAAAAACCCGTGACGTCTTGCGTACACGACATCATTACACAACGTTTCGAAGACGAAACTCCCGGGAAATTTAAAATTGTAATTTAGTAAACTAAAAAGGCCGTATTGGCATGTGTTGCAATGTTAATATTTCATCATTAATATATAAACTATCAGACTGCGTGGTGGGTAGTAGTGGGTTTCAGTAGGCCTTTAAACCTGAGAAATTTCACGTTTTTCTATAAACTTGAGGTATAATTTGGGCTCACAATTATTAACAATTATGCCAAATAATTTACATAGCACCAAGGCCGGTTGTAGCCTGCTACCCTAGGTAGCTTTGGCAGGTGGCTGCTTCTGCGATAGGTTGCAGAAAGGCTGTTGATTCAGGGATGGGGAATAAGTTGCATTACATTCTAATTTTCATCAATAATTTGTGTCACCATGGTGTTGTGTTACCTCGGTAGAAACTTTCGAGTAACAGGCCGATGTACCACTATTATTAAAACTTTTGCCAAACTAACTAGGTTGTGCGCTTCGGAACCCTTTCAGACCGCTCCTTATGATCACGGTGCGCAATTTACCTCAGAGATTTGGAACGTGGTTACCAGGGATCTGGGGTCAAGCTGCACTGCTGATTTGTATACCACGCCAGGAAAATGTTTTGTGTGAGCGATTCTAACGCTCCATGAAAGCTGTCCTGCATGCCAGTTTGACTGATGTCAACTGGGTGGACAAACTTCCCTGGGTCATGGAAGGTCAGGACCGCCCTCAAGAAGACCTGCAATCCTCGTCTGCCGAGCTTGTCCATAGCCAGGTGCTGAAGGTTCCGGGGGATTTTAATAACCCCCGTTTGCGGCTAGGCTGCGGTCTTCCCTGCTGGAGGCCACCAGAGTATTCAAACCCGCCTCCACATCACAGCACGACACAATCATTTCTTGGATGCCCCAAACCTGGGCTTGATTAATTTAATCTTCATTTGTCATGACGCCCACCATGGACTGTTGCGCAATTGCTACGACAGGTTCAGGCATGTGATTTGATCTTAATGAAAAAGACTGATAATAAGCCGGGGGTCTGGGGGCCGCAGATCCAGGTGCCCTGGGTGGGGGACAAGGGGTGGATCCCCCCATCTCCCCAAAGCTCCTGGTTTTTCAGCAATTGAACATGCAAATTAGCAACAAAAAAAAAAGAACCATTTAAGGTGCTTTAGTGTTTAAAGAATTTTAAAAAATATCAAACAGTTTACATAAATACATACCGCATTCATTTAAATGAATTTCAATATTTCAGTCACTGTTATTTAGTCCAGTGTTTTTCAACCACTGTCCCGCCGCACACTAGTGTGCCGTGATATACAGTCTGGTGTGCTGTGGGAGATTCTCATTTCACCTATTTGGGTTAAAAATATTTTTTTAGCAAACCACTAATTATAGTCTGCAAATTACGTGTTGTTGTTGAGTGTCGGTGCTGTCTAGAGCTCGGCAGAGTAACCGTGTAATACTCTTCCATATCAGTAGGTGGCAGCAGGTAGCTAATTGCTTTGTAGATGTCGATACAGCGGAAGGCATGATGCAGGTAAAAAGGTATTTGATGCATAAACAAAAAATAAACAAAAGGTAAGTGCCCCTAAGAAGAAAAGGCATTGAAGCTTAGGGAAGGCTATGCAGAACAAAACTAAAACTGAACCGGCTACAAAGTAAACACAAACAGAATGCTGGACGACAGCAAAGACTTACTGTGGGGCAAAGACGGCTTCCACAATGTACATCCAAACATGACATGACAATGTCCCCACGATGAAGGATAAAAACAAAGTAGATGCGGCAAATATCGCTCAAAGCAATACATGAAACTGCTACAGGAAAACACAGAGAAAAAGCCACCAAAATAGGAGTGCAAGACAAGAACTAAAATACTACACACATGAAAACAGCAAAAAAGTCCAAATAAGTCAGGGTGTGGTGTGACAGGTGGTGACAGTAAACCTACTTTGAGACAAGAGCTATAGTGATGCATACTTGGTTATGCTTTAAAGTCATATCTAACAATTGCGACGACGACTTTTTGCTGTCAACTGAGTTTCGTTTTTTAATGATTTCTGCTGCTGGTGTGCCTTTGCATTTTTTCAACACAAAAAATGTGCCTAGGCTCAAAAAAGGTTGAAAATCACTGATTTAGTCCCTACAGTAATTACAACTTGTGTTCACATCCACAGAAACCACATGGGTAAGCCTACTTTATAGAGTATTTACAACCTTACTAGACTTCATATTTACAAGTCAGGTTTGTTATAGTTACATTAGTCGTGTTTAATGTACATGATTGATGCTGAAAGTTGAGCAGTACTGCTTTAGTTACAAAAATTGACCTCCTTTGACATCTGCAGGCCATGAAGCAAAGCCTGGGCCAGATGGTATTCACTCAAATTTCGAAAACAGAGCATGTGAGGGGTCATCTATGATGTAGCCTGCATGTAAGATTATATTACACGGACAGCAGAGATCTAAGAGGAGTCTCAATTATTTTAGACCAGAGTTTTCTGCTGACGGTTTGTCCTTAAGGAACCAGCTGATTGATTGCTTGAAACTTTTATTAGTAGATTGCAGTTCAGTACATATTCCGTACAATTAACCACTAAATGGTATCACCCGAATACGTTTTTCAACTTGTTTAGTCGGGGGTCCACAATTCATATTTGAAAATTTCATCATGCTCTCAATGAAGGAATATATTGAAATATATTTGACAGCAGACTGGTGCCTAGGTATTTGTATTCAACCACTTCCATGGCTCACCGTGAATTCTGGTGATTACAGCAGCATCTTCAGACAGGAGTTGTCACACCAGTCCACAAACTCCTGGAGGGCTGGTCCATGAGGCTGTCAGGAGTAAAATAGTATCAGCATATTTCATCAAATGGGTATGGGGCTGTGTGGATTTACAGTCATTGTTCAGAGGATGAACAGGAAAGGGGGGAGATCACAACCCACAGGGAGCCAGATGAGGTTTGTTATAAGTCAAGAGATGTTGACATATACTGTGACCTGTGGGCAAGAGGACAAGTGGGAGGAGAGGAATTGGTTGGCAAGGACCTCACATGAGGTTGGAGAATGTTGAATGCCGAGGAATAGTCTGCAAACATGTTTTGGCATCGACACCTCTAGTTGTGACAGGCAAACTGAAGTGAATCCATCATGTGTTTATTGATTTCATCACCAGGGAGCTTACAGCCACAAATCTGATGTTGTTCAATGTTTCATGCAGGAGAAATTTGGGCTTTTTTCAGAAAACCAATGATTGCAATCACTTCAGGATTTTTTGGGGTGAAATGGGTGACAGTATGCTCCTCACTCCTGTGCGGTAAGATGCTGGCCATGAAGCCCTCTGCAGGTCATTCTTTCACATGAGGTCCTGATGTTAGTAAATCTTTGCTGGTACCCTATGGATTCAGATTCACCTTTATTATCATTGTACTGGGGGTTACAACAAGATTGGGGGACGGGTGTTCCTCCAGAGCCACTATGCACAGCCCAGACAAAAACAGACATAAGCATTAAAATGGCACTAAAAACGGACAAATGCTATAAAAAATAATGCTCTGAACAAATGAATACTGAAAGCGCGATGAGTGTAAAAATTGAAGGGTGATGCAAAAAATATCAAATACCAAAGGTGCAATGGATGTACATAGAGTGTGTGCAATAAAAAGCAGTTTACGAGGTAGTTTATTGTTTCAGGGAGGTGATGGGGGATGTAGGTGTAAGGGGTGGAGTTGTGTCAGTGTATTCGGGGGTGTGTGTGCATATGTGCGCCAGTGGATGTTTGCAGTTCCAGGGGAAGCTGTTGTCAGCCTGCTGCAGCAAGATTTTATTGACCTGTAACATCTTGTCAAGAGCAACAGGACAAACAGGGAACGGGCATGGTGTGAGGAGTCTTCTGTGATGGCCCTTGTTCTCTGAGGCAGCGGGATGAGGTGTGTTTCAGGTTGAGTAGAGGGCAGTGTTTATGACCCCCTGCACAACCCTTCTGTCCTTAACTGTGGAGCCTGCATACCACTCCCAAACTGTAGGTTTGGACGCTCTCCAGAGTGGTAGAAGGCCAGCAGCAACTGTGTCGAAGTTATCATTCAGGGGGATGTGCAAGAAGCACAGCTGCTGTTGAGCTTTCTCTTACCAGGGCCATGACTTTAAGGTTCAAGAGAAATCAGAAGATTTGGGTGCCCAAGAACCTGAAGTTGGTGACGGTTTCCAGTTCTCCATTTATGAGGACTGGGGTATGTAAGATCCTGTCTGTCTATCCTGAAGTCCATATTGAGTTATTTATTTGGATGTGCATGGTGAGGTTGTAGTCCGAGCACGAGAGACAATTTCTCTACCTCAGCCTTGTACACTGTCTCATCCTCACCACGGATGAGCCCAACCACGGTGGCGTCTTCTGTATATTTAATAATGTGGTTGGTTGGGTGGGTCTGAGTTCAGTGACTCGTGTACAAGGCGCAGGTTTGGGGAGATCCAGTGCCGCGTGTGAAGGAGTGGTGGGGCAGAGTCTCACTGACTAGTTTTTAATCCGGCGTGGCTCAGTTGGCAGAGTGGCAACTTGAGGGTTACAGGTTCGATGCCGCTTCCACAAACTTGGTATTACCCACCTGCTCCCAGTGCCACCCACACTGGTTTAAATGTGACTTAGGTAATATGTTTCACTGTGTAAAAATTCACTAATTCACAAAGACGACCTGGAGCTGCAGGAGTTTGTGGTAAAGAATGTCCGGGATGATGGTGTTAAATGCTGAGCTCTAGGTGAGGTGGTCTCAAACTATAGGCAAGAAGGCCGTTCAGCTCCTCTGCCAGCCTGCCGGGGACGGGGAGAGTGGTTAGTCAAGGTCTGGATGCCCTTCCGCATCAGAGTCCTTGGCCTTTTGATGCCTCTCCTTAGGTCGGCTCTTGCAGTGCTTTAGAAAACCCCAGTCCTCCGTCGTAAAAGCTGAGTTCGAGGCTCTGATCAGAGTCTGGACTTCATTTGTCATCCAGGGCTTGTTTGGGAAGAACCGGATGTGTTTTCCCTGTGACATTTTCTGCACAGCTCTTGATGTAAAAGAGGAGACTGAATTTGACCAAATCCTGCTCTTCAATAATGCTCCACTCTGTGCAGGCAAAGCAGTCCTGCAACTGGAGGAGTGTTTTCAGGTCAGGCTTTAAAGATTTAAGGGGCTGTTAGTTTTGCCTCCTGAAAAGGGGTATAGCATGAGTGTATTGGTCTGAGTCTACGAGGTGGGAGAGTGGCTTGCTCTGTAGGGATGTCTGTTTGTGAAAACATGATTGTGTCTATTCTCCCCTAGTTGCACAATTAAACGTGCTGGTTGCACATTTGACATGCTGGTACTCTTCTTTCGACATGCTTTATTAAAATCCCCGGCGATGTGAACGCCGTCCGGATGAATGGTTAATTATGTCTTGCAGATGGCCAAGTGCTGAGTTAACGTTGGCATTAGGGGGAAGGTAAAACATGGATGTATTTTATTGGCATCAAAGCAGGCGGGGAAGCATGAAACGAGAAGGAACAACATTGAAGGCTACAGAAATGGACCCAAGAGAGCAGAGAGGCGGGGCCTGGCAGAGAACATTAATTATCACATACGTCAGACTGTGACATCACAAAGGGCCCTCCCAAATGCATGAACATTTCATTTTCGGCATTGTTTAACACAGTACCCGACATTGTAACATTTATAAGTGAAAAAAAATCTAGGTCCCCCCAACAATGGCCACAAAAAACTTCAGTTATAGTAAATAAGCTAGTGTTCTTTGAAAGAAAACTTGGATGTATTTTTTTGTGAATGTGTAGTTTGGTTCGGTTCAACATACATCATTTTTCTGCATTTTAAATTTAAAACTGGAAGTCACACGATGATTAAGAATTAGAATACAAGTTAAGTCCATTAAAGATATTTTTGTATTTCTCTGCCTGCACGTTTTTTCTATTCCTTTTACAACTCAGGGTGCTCTGATTTTGCTCTTATCAGACAGTTAACCATTTAAAGGGGCTCTGCACTTGCTCAGTTATTTTTTAAAGTTAAAACTATAACAACACCACCATTGGTTATCATGTTTCCATTAGTGGTTTAACAGCAGATTGTCCCGCCTCCAAAGACATGCACCTGGGGATAGGTTGATTGGCAACACTAAATTGGCCCTCGTGTGTGAATGAGAGTGTGAATGTTGTCTGTCTATCTGTGTTGGCCCTGTGATGGTGAGGTGGCGACTTTGAGGGTGTACACCGCCTTCCGCCCGAATGTAGCTGAGATAGGCACCAGCACCCCCCACGACCCCAAACGGAATAAGCGGTAGAAATGGATGGATGGATGTTTTACAATTGTCTATATTTTTCACAATTACTAATTTTAGGTAATTTTATTTTGTCGGCCGGAATGAAACGATTGGGGCATGCAGGCAGCGTGCATACATGCAAAAGCTGTCTAAGAGAAGCAACGAACAATTTGTAGTTGTGTAGTTGTTATGATACATTCAATAATAGCCAATGCTATCTATCCGAATCGCTATTAGCTGTCAACAGCAAAAGCTAATGCGCATGCATTTGTTAGGTACATTTGTCCTAGAAGCCATTCAAATACATCGGAAAGTTAGCGCTCTCTAAGCATCTGTGTCCATGTTGCAAACAGCCCCTATAAGTATTAGTAGAATTAGTGTGGGTGTTTGCTGATATCAAAAGGACAACAAGGGTTTTGTGCTTTATGGCGGTTTTGAGATCAGATGACACTTTCGGAGAGATGAGTATTCTTGGGTCTTGCAGGAGGCAGCAGTTTGGCCTCTTTCTCTGGGTTAAGATACTCCAGGTGGTGGCTGCCCCAAAGTGGGGTGTTGAGGTATGTCCACCGCTGCATATCCAAATGGATAGTGAGTGGTTCAGTAAACAGTAGTCTAATGAGTACTTATAATGAGACACAGGAAAAGAGAGCCATATGCAAGTAGATACATTCCTACAGACTTTTTAAATGTGTGAAGACAAATGCACAAACAATAAAACATGCCTGGACATGCAGACAACCATACTGACCTCACGCAGTGATCCTTTGCAGCGCAGCAACTTGAAGATAACAGTAAGCGGGATACAAAGCATAGAGGAAAGAGCCAATGCCCAGCCAATCATTTCACTCCATAATGGGTAGATGTACACATTGTTGTAGGTTAGGGGCTTGAAGTTCACCACATGGAAAAGGAACACTGCCTGGAGGCACACATAAGAGTAAATGTCCAATATATTAAACTTTAAAGTTAAAGTACCAATGATTGTCACACACACACACACACACTAGGTGTGGCGAAATTTGTCCTCTGCATTTGACCCATCCCCTTGTTCACCCCCTGGGAGGTGAGGGGAGCAGTGGACAGCAGCGGTGCCGTGCCCGGGAATCATTTGTGGTGATTTAACCCCCACTTCCAACCCTTGATGCTGAGTGCCAAGCAGGGAGGTAATGGGTCCCATTTTTATAGTCTTTGGTATGACTCGGCCGGGGTTTGAACTCCCAACCTACCGATCTCAGGGCGGACACTCTAACCACTAGGCCACTGAGTAGGCATACCGCTGAAGTGCAAACAATATGGAAACAAAATATAACTTACCACACAAACAAGAGGCGTGATGTAGGACCAGCACCACTTCATGTAAGGCAGAGGTTGATAACCAATCATACGAGCCACATCATCCATGAAACGGTCTGCGCCTGTCACGGTCACAGTAGAAAAGTTTGTCATATGACTTTCTGTGCAAGGAAAATATGCATTAAATGCAAAGCCTATCTCACCATAAACCCAAGCAATCACCACACACTCCCAGAAAGCCTGCCACAGCAGAGTGATACCACTGGCAGAATAGTAGTCAAACAACTGGAAGACATACACCCCTCCCTGGCAGGAAGAGTATGACATCAGCACTGACTATTTGAAGTTGAAACCTTTAATTTCAAGTCTTACAACAGCTTTCATAGCAGGTCAAACCATTAGCCTTACTTCACTCTGTGTTTTTCTATGCGCTTAAAGCTACGTTTGGTTCTTTTTCTTAGTCTCCCATCCAGCCCCCAGACATGCCCACCACTCATAAAGGAGACAAAGTACAGGAGTGGTGAATGGTTATAGGTAGCCTATGCCTCCACGTAGATGCTAGTTCATTGTTTTTTTATATTCCACAGTGAAGGTTCTACCTTCTTGAGTTCCTGCACAACTTGTCTGTTCTCACTATGGCCTGGTAGCTAATTAGAAGACTTCCTACCAGCATATCACGTGCATTTGCTGCTTTCTGGTATTTAGCCAACAGCAACTATGCAACACTGTGACACAGTTGTCCTAAACAGAACTCCACACCACACATACCATCAGGGTGGCTGTAATAAGTCAAACAAAGTTTAAACTACAGAGTTACACTCAGCCAGGAAGACTCTGTTGTAGCATGCATATAACACTCAAATCACCATAGTGAGAGAGACACACACACACACACAACCTTTTCAAATTTAAAGTGTTATCTACTTCCCATATTTCAATGACATTCACATGTGTTGGAGAAACTCCATGTTCCATGATTTTATTTTCAAATAGCTCATTAAATGGGCTGTTTGCAACTTTTATGCAGCATGTCTTGAGAACGCTAACTTTCCATTGCATTCTAAGTAGGGCTATTAAACAATTAAAAGGAATCTCGATTGCTAACTCAAAATTAAATCTCACGTAATTGTAGATATATACTTTTTCATCATCATTAGGTGTACCATAGAGAGATCATTTTCAAGGTTTTCAAGTTTTAAACACATTTTCCATGACTTGACAATTAGTTTCAATTAAAAAGGGGACGTTTGCAACTCGCTCAGTTGCATTTTTTGAATCACAAAATACAACAAGAACACCATTGGCTACTATGTGTTAGTATTAGTGGTTCAACAGAACACATTTGCGTTAAAACTGTCTATTTTTCACCATTAATAAGGCCATGTTTACACTAAGGCGTTTAACATCTTAAACCAATAATTGTTTAGCCTAAGCCCCGTTTCAGCCACACCAAACCAGCGTTTAAGGTCCCCCTCCTCGAACAAATGTTTACACGGGTAAGTCACCCATGTAATTCTTGAATCTCTGGCACTTAGCTTTGTATGGACTCATTGATCAATTACAAAGTGAGTTCGGAGAGGAAGTGATGCCAGGAAGACCACACCCACACAGGAAGTGAAGCCAGAAAGGCCACGCTCCACACAGGAAGACATCAGAAAGAAAGAAGAAAAAGAAAGTCTCTTAGAAAACCAAAATAAATTAGAAAAAATGTATCAATCAAAAGCAGAAGGAGCCTTTGTAAGATCTAGAAAACAATGGCTGGAGGAAGGTGAACAAAACTCTGCGTATTTCTTTCGTTTAGAAAAATCGCAGGCTCAAAATTACACCATTGATCAATTGAAAATAAATGATGTGGTTTGCAATGACGCAAAACAGATTGTAAATTTTTGTTCTCAATTTTACAAAACATTATACAATAGTCAATAATCTGAAAGTGATGCTGTTAAGTTTATGGGTACCTTAACTGAAACTAAATCAATCAGCACAGCTGACCAAGTATTCTGTGACCGTCCAATCTCTCTCAAGGAAGTAGTGGAATCAATTAATAGTTTAAAAAATAACAAATCTCCTGGAGTGGATGGTATTACATCTGAATTCTATAAAATATTTTCAGAAGAGCTAGCTCCTTTCTTACTAGAAGTATTTTGTGAAAGTATTGATACAGGTGCCCTTCCTCCAACTTTAACACAAGGCCTTATTACCCTTATACCCAAGCCAAACAAAGATTTACTAATCATTGATAATTGGCGTCCAATTAGCCTTCTAAACAATGACTATAAAATTGTAGCTATTATTTTTGCAAAACGTTTAAAATTGGTTCTGGATGACATAATTGATGAGACACAGTCAGGTTTTATGAGAGGAAGACACATATCTAATAATATCAGGCTTGTACTTGACATTCTGGATTACCCAGAGGTCATTAATGATGAAGGCTTCCTTCTTTTCCTGGACTTTTACAAAGCTTTTGACTCGATGGAACATTAATTTATATTCAGGACACTTGAGAAATTTGGCTATGGCAATTTTTTCTGCAAAACAATTAAGACTTTGTACTGCAAAGGTAATAGTTCTATAAAGCTCAAATCTGGTACATCGCCAAGATTCGAGTTAAAACGTGGGATACGGCAAGGTTGTCCTATTTCTCCATATTTATTTCTGTTAGCCACCCAACTGTTATCGGTTCATATAAAAACTAGTCATTTAAAGGGGATTTTTGTATTAGACAGAGAAATAATTATCAGCCAACTGACTGACGACACAACACTCTTTTTGAAAGACTCTTCTCAAATTCCCCTAGCCTTGGATGTGATTCATGTTTTTTCCTTGGCTTCTGGTCTCCGTGTAAATGTGAATAAATGTGAACTAATGGCTGTGAAGAGATGTGAAATTATGTCTGTATCTCAAATTCCAGTTAAGGATAGTATTAATTACCTAGGAATACATATCACTAAAAATCAAAACTCTAGATCGGTATTGAACTTCAATCCAATTGTAGAAAAAACTAAGAAAAGATTTAACCAATGGCTACAGAGAGATTTATCCTTAAAAGGCAGAACCTTACTTTCCAAAGCAGAAGGTATCTCCAGGCTTACGTATGCAGCTATTTCTTTAGATGTTAACCAAAAAATATGTAAAACTATTGACAACATACTGGTTGACTTTATTTGGAAAAACAAAATTCATTATATTAAGAAATCTGTTATAATGAACAATTACAATAAGGGTGGTCTAAACTTTCTTGATCTCACTACACTAAACACCTTTAAAATTAATTGGATACGACACGACTTGAAAGACCCTACCTCAATTTGGAACTTTATTTCTCATCATGTATTCTCTAACCTTGGAGGCCTAAAATTTTTGCTATTGTGTAATTATAACATTGATAGGATTCCTGTTGCGCTCTCAAACTTCCACAAACAAGCCCTTCTAGCATGGTCTCTTGTATACAAGCACAATTTTTCACCTACCAAATATCTCATCTGGAACAATAAAGACATGTTACAAAAGGAAATCTCTTTTCCTCAACAATTGGTTTAACAAAAACATTATTTTAGTGAGTCATCTTTTCAATAAGGTCAACTTTTTAATTACCAAGAATTTCTCAACCAATTTAAGATACCTGTGACTCCCAAACAATTTGCTATTGCATTTGATGCCATCCCAACAGGTGTTATTATGTTGTACAGGGCTTACACACCTCCTCTTTCTGCTGTAAAAATTGTGACTGATCCCCTTGACACACTCCTGTGGGGAAACTTTGCTTTGACCAAAAAAATAACAGAAAAATCCGCAGCTTATTCCAAAATGATTGTGTGTCTGTCTCCTATGTAATTTCCTTATGGAATAATGTTGTAAATGACATCTGTTGGATCAAAATGTGGTCCCTTCCTAACAGGTATTTACTTACCAACAAAGTCAAAGAGATATCATTTAAAATCATCCATCGCTATTACCCTGTAAAGACTGTGATGGTTAGATACAAGAAGGACATTGATGTTACCTGCACCTTTTGTAACATGCACCCAGAGACTGTCAACCACTTGTTTTGGACTTGTGAAAACACTCGATTACTATGGCAGGGCATCTGTCGCTTCATCCTGGACAATATTTATGACAAATTTGTGCTTTACTTTAAAGATGTGATTTTTGGTTTTACACTGTATGAACAAAAATTTGAAAAGGAATTCTACCTTTGCAACCTCATTATTTTATAGGCTAAGTTTTATATTCATAAATGTAAGTTTCTTAATACCCGTCCTATCTTTTGTGCCTTTAAAAAAGATCTGGAACTTTACATTAAAACGCTCTCTACCTCTAACAACAAAAAAGCTGTGAAAACAATGATGCTGTGTTCCAAATTTAAGTTGTTTGATGAATCTGAATAAGCCTACGGCTTTGCATTTTGTTTATTATATATATATATATATATTTGTATTCTATTTTTATTATTTTGAACTTACAACCCCCTGGCGCTGTTTTGTACTGTTTTCATAATGTTTTATAATGTTTTATATTGTTGTTTGACTTATTGTTTGTAATTGTTGAAATTTATAAATAAACCTTTAAAAAAAAAAAAAAAAAATGCACGCTAAAAAAAAAAAAAAAAAAAAAAAAAGACATCAGAAAGAATGCGCCACAGGCAGCTTTATAAGAAAGATGGAGGCGGATCAACAAGACATGCCCGTGCTTCTCCTTCTGCATGTGCAGGCGCTTTTGGAAATCACACATCAATACCTTAAGAGAAGGCAACAAGCGATCGTAGCTATTTCGGATACAACAGTTCTCAGACGGCAAGAGACCTTTAAAATGTCCCGGTCGGCAGTGAGTCTATTTACCGAAAAACTTTGTCCCTTCCTCCGTGGATGTGATACAGCCAGTGAGTGACTACAAATATTGCTTTATGGATTTGACAGTGAAAGTTAAAAAGTTAAAGTACTAATGATTGTCACACACACACTAGGTGTGGTGAAATTATTCTCTGCATTTGACCCATCACCCTTGATCACCCCCTGGGAGGTGAGGGGAGCAGTGGGCAGCAGCGGTGCCGCGCCTGGGAATCACTTTTGATGATTCAACCCCCAATTCCAACCCATGATGCTGAGTGCCAGCAGTGAGGCAATGGGTCCAATTTTTATAGTCTTAGGTATGACTCGGCCGGGGTTTGAACCGATCTCAGGGCGGACACTCTAACCCAGGGGTCACCAACCTTTTTAAAGCCAAGAGCTACTTCTTGGGTACTGATTAATGCAAAGGGCTACCAGTTTGATACACTTAAAAAATTGCTAGAAATAGCCAATTTGCTCAATTTACCTTTAATATATATATATATATATATATATATATATATATATATATATATATATATATAAAAAATGGGTATAATATATATATATATATATATATATATATATATATATATATATATATATATAAAAAAAATGGGTATTTCTGTTTGTCATTCCGTCGTACATTTTTTTTCCTTTTACGGAAGGTTTCTTGTAGAGAATAAATGCTAAAAAAAAAACTTAATTGAACGGTTTAAAAGAGAAAACTGGAAAAAAATGAAAATTAAATTTTGAAACATAGTTTATCTTGAATTTTGACTAAAAATTCAGAATTCAACAGAAAAAAAGAGAAAAACTAGCTAATTCGAATCGTTTTGAAAAAAATTTAAAAAATAATTTATGGATCATCATTAGTAATTTTTCCTGATTAAGATTAATTTTAGAATTTTAATAACATGTTTTAATTAGGTTAAAATCCAATCTGCATTTTGTTAGAATATGTGTGTGAATGTTGTCTATCTGTGTTGGCCCTGCGATGAGGTGGCGACTTGTCCAGGGTGTACACCGCCTTCCGCCTGATTGTAGGTGAGATAGGCGCCAGCGCCCCCCGTGACCCCAAAAGGGAATAAGCGGTAGAAAAATGGATGGATGAATGGATGTAACAAATTGGACCAAGCTATATTTCTAACAAAGACAAATTATTATTTCTTCCAGATTTTCTAGAACAAAACTTTTAAAAGAAATTTAAAAGACTTTGAAATAAGATTTAAATTTGATTCTAAAGATTTTCTAGATTCGCTAGAATATTTTTTTGAATTTTAATCATAACAAGTTTGAAGAAAGATTTCACAAATATTCTTTCTTGAAAAAACAGAAGCTAAAATGAAGAATTAAATTAAAATGTATTTATTATTCTTTACAATAAAAAAAATACATCGTCAGGAAAGAAGAGGAAGGAATTTAAAAGGTATATGTGTTTAAAAATCCTAAAATCATTTTTAAGGTTGTATTTTTTCTCTAAAATTGTCTTTCTGAAATGTATACGAAGCAAAGTAAAAATATAATTGCATTTATTTAAACAAGTGAAGACAGAGTCTTTAAAAAATTTTCTTGGATTTTCAAATTCTATTTGAGTTTTGTCTCTCTTAGAATTATTAATGTCGAGCAAAGCGAGACCAGCTTGCTAGTAAATTAATAAAATTAAAAAAAAAGAGGCAGCTCACTGGTAAGTACTGCTATTTGAGCTATTTTTAGAACAGGCCAGCGGGCGGCTCATCTGGTCCTCACGGGCTACCTGGTGCCCGCGGGCACCGCGTTGGTGACCCCTGCTCTAACCACTAGGCCACTTTGTAGGTTACTAGGCCACTGAGTAATAGTACTGAAATGGCCAGGTAGCGTGCATGATTCTGCATCAATGCTAACTCCGCTATTATCGCACAGCTGAGAGATGGAACCAAACACTCCTGCCCCAAACAACTGCTGGAAAAAGATCCGGTCCCTCTTTTTTCCTTGGGGTGACCCAGTTTATCCTGACGCCATATCTCACAAAAGGATAACCCAACAGCGGATTAAGCCAACAACAATACTTTGGGTATTCTGTCTCAATTAACTATTGTAAGACGTTCTTTATCCCATTGTCTACTTTCTCATGTCAATTAAAGATTTGATTAATTTCTGATGGCTCAGGTGTGATTCACTACAATAGGGCCCCACAGCACACTGGATTCTAGTTAATTGAAATGCCACAACACTGGATATTGTTCAAACGAGATACATTTTAATTTAAAATCCTGCACACAAATGTGTAATGCACAGCAAACTGTTTACAATATAGCTATTTTAAATAACTTCACAGTGAAGTAGGCATCTTCTGGAGAACACATGCGTACTCGGTCGTGTTGCGCCGGAGGATGGAGGGGGCAGGGTCTTAGTCTTAAACGGTGGCATTGTTGTGTGTGGACATGGATAAGGTTAGGTGTGATTTACCCTAGTGTAAACGGGGCCTAAGTTCACGGAGTGAAAGGATTGGTGTTTACAGCGGTCACTCACCCGGTCTCGTCAATATGTACGCGCAGGGAGCACGTGCACACCTCCAAAGGGAGTCCAAAAATTTGCAGATCATGACCTTAGCGTGGTGAAAACTTCACTTCCAACTTTTATTGGGAAAATATATCTACATAGATTTAATGCAACAGGAAAGCAATGACGCTATTTGTAAAATGTTGTGTTGATTCAACTAAGCACCCTAAAGTTACTGTCTGTGTTTTGTAGCACATTGGGCTGTATGAGAAATTTCAAGTCAATCAATGATGGGGTTAATAAAAGAGGTAACACAAACATAATAGCACAGGCAACAGGAATGGGGAGGATTTTTTTTCCCCCCATGTTTCAGTGAGGGAGTAAAAGTGGTAATTTACACAAATACAACGAAAAAAAACAAAAAAAAAACAAGCTCTGACACCAGAGTGACTGTGCTGTTGCAGTGCTGTTTTCTTCGCATCAACACGATCAATGCTCGCTATCCAAATTGCTATTTAAAACACCTAAAGCTAATGCGCGTGAATGTGTTATGTCAGTGCTGTGCGACAAATTTTCCCGCAAATGCGACTAAAAATAGACCTTGTGACAAAAGACCTTTATGATCTAAAGCAGTGGTCTTCCTTAGAGAGAGTGAGAGGCTGTCATTCGGGAGCTCAGAGTAAAGCCGCTCCTCCACATTGAGAAGAGCCAGATGAGGTGGTTCGGGCGTCTGGTCAGAATTCCCCCCAAGCGTCTCCCTGGGGAGGAGTTTGGGGTCCTTCCGACCGGGAGCAGACCGCAGGGAAGGCCCAGGACACGGTGGAGAGACTATGTCTCCCAGCGTGCCTCTTACCCCGGGAAGATATGAACGAGATAGTTGGAAAGAGGGAAGTCGGGGGTTTTCTGCTTAGGCTGCTGCCCGGCAACCTGACATCGGATAAGCAGAATAAGATGGATTGATGGATGGATGGATGGACATCTGCGAAAATGGATTTCAACTATTTTATCGAATTTGATAAAACTAGAAAATATAGTTCGCATGACCGCAAATTCTAAGTTGCTTCTCCAGGACTGTTTTTCCATGTGCGTGTGGCATGGAAGGACAGTGACAAGCTTGAAGACCAAATTCCTTTGTCTGATGAGCAATACTTATTTCATATAATTAGTTGTGAAAAATATAGACACTTGAGAAACTTTACATGCTCTGTTAAAGCACTAACGGTTACATAGATATCCGGTGGAGTTATTTTCTGGTTTGAAAAATGTAACACTGAGGAAGTTGCAAACGGCCCCTTTAAATTAATCATATTAGCCTGCCTTCACTCACAATTTACACACTTGTGTCTCCTTTATGCGGGATTGGCGTGTCCAGACGCTGGATAGGAGAATACAAAGAGAAACTTCAAGTGCGTAGAAACACTTAAGCGCCAACAGCAGAATAGAGCTCTGAAGAGCAACTACATGAGGCCCAAAATACCTGAAGGCTGAACACTGTAGCATAATTAAAAAACTTTGCACTGTAAGCAATTCAGATTTTCAACTGTGGTTACTCATGCATGCAGTCTTGTAAATCACAAGTGCCTTCATTACAATTGACTTTTGTGATTCTCAGCCAGACTTTATCAAATGAAGTAATGTAAACAGTGGTATCGTACAGTTGTGATCAAAAATATTCAACCCCCACACAATTTTGGTGTTTTAGCAAGTTGGACATTTATTCCGTATTTTGTTTATAGTCAAATCAAATAAAATGTGTCAAATAGACAAATGCAACTTAAATTGTAACACTGTATTTTACAAAATACCAAAAAAGGACGTTTTCTTAATATCTCATCGACAAAATTATTCAACCCCCTAGTTACATGCATCTTTAGTACTTAGTAGAACACCCTTTGGCAGTAATTACATCCTTCAAACGTGATACATAACCAGAAAAAAGTTTCTTGCGACGATCTACAGGTATTTTAGCCCAATCGTCTTGGGCAAAGGCCTCCAGTTCATTCATATTCTTGGGCTTGCGTGCTGCAACTGCCTTCTTCAAGTCCCACCACAGGTTTTAAGTCCCACCACAGGTTTTCTATAGGATTTAGGTCTGGCGACTGTGAAGGCCACTCCAGAGTCTTCCAGCCCTTCTTCTGCAACCACTCTGATGTTAATTTGGAGGTATGCTTGGGATCGTTGTCCTGTTGGAAGGTCCAACGTCTCCCAAGCCTCAGCTTCGTCACTGACTTCATGAAATTTGCAGCTAATATATCCTGGTAGGAAATAGAATTCATAATGCCTTGAACGCGCTGGAGATTCCTGTTACCTGAGGCAGAGAAACAGCCCCAGAGCATGATTGACCCCCCCACCATGCTTAACAGTAGGAAAGGTGTTCTTCTCTTTGTAAGCTTCATTTTTTTCTCCTCCAGAATTCGTTGATTCATAGGCCCAAAGAGTTCCACTTTTTTCTCATCACTCTATAGAATAGTTTCGCAAAACTTTTGGGGTTTGTCCAGATGATTTTTGGCATACTGGAGTCTATTTTTCTTGTGCCTGGTAGTCAGAAGTGGGGTGCGCCTCGGAGTTCTGGCATGGAGGCCTTCATCTCGTAGTGCGCGCCTTATTGTCTGGGACGAAACCTGCGTTCCCCCTCTGCAATGTCCTGTCGTAGTTCCTCAGCTGTTACCCGGGGGTTTTTCACCACTGTACGCTTCAAATACCGGACAGCAGTTGCACACATCATCCTCTATCTACCATGCCCAGGTAGTGTTTCCACTGTGCCTTTAGCTTTAAACTTGCGAATTATGCTCCCAGCTGTGTCTCTTGGAATGTGTAATGTCTTTGCTATTTTCTAACATCCATATCCTTTCTTATGAAGAGAAAGTACTTCCTCTTTTGACTTCTTTGACCACTCCCTGGACTTCACCATATTGCAAATACACCATTGACCATCTACAAGAAGCTGAGCGTCACAGTCTTTTTCAATCAGTTTAATTGTTGCTCGTTATGGTTCTAATCGCAGCTACAGGTGTTTTCAATACCTGATTGAAAAGACCTTATTCAAATTCTGTTTTTAAGAGTTATGATCTTCAAGGGGTTGAATAAGTTTGTCAATATAATGTTGTGATTCAAGTTGCATGTCTATTTAATGCATCTTTATTTGATATGACTATAAACAAAATACGGAATAAATGTCCTACTTGCTAAAACACCAAAATTGTGTGGGGGTTGATTAATTTTGATCACAACTGTAACTACTGCAGTAAAAGGAGTCGTAATTAAGAAAAACAGATTTCCAGAGTTGCAACGGGATCTTAAGAGTAGTCTTGCTTTTCCCACTACTATCTATAAGAGGCTCTGTCTGTCATTCATCTGAGATCCTCAAGGTTAGGTGTTTAGAGAGATTATAAAACCCTTAATTACTGTTTAGTGACACTGAAGAGTCAAATATGGTTTTGTATAATGAAACAGGTGGGAGCTATAGTACTTGTCCAATGGCGACACAGATCGCCCGTTCAACACCACTACTGTCAGCTTCCAAATAGTTGTACAACCTCCCATCATGTATATACAGGTCAAAATAATATTAAGGGAAAGTTCTACCTCTGTGACCATGGACAAGTCAATGATAAAACAGATAATACAGCAGATGCCTGCTACTGCCTCTCGTCGCAAGTAGCCCTGAGCAAACTTTGGAGGAAGCATGTCCATGATTCCGGTTACCAAACCCTCTACTCCAACAAACTGAAATAATTGGAGAAGGGAAAAGTAGGCAACAAACAGAAAAGATGGAACTAAAGTGTTAGGCCAACTCATCTTACCTGACTGTCCAGGCCCATTATCAGTAACATAAAAAAGAAGAGTGCGGCCCAGAGTGGTGCTAGGGGCATTAAAGTCACAGCCTTGGGGTATGCAATAAAGGCCAGGCCTGGACCTACACAATCACATTAGTCATGTGTATACAACATCTACAGAATACGCAGTACTAGCTCTAATTTGGAAAAGCTGTACACTTACCCCTCTCAGCTACCTTACTGATGTCCACACCTTGCTCTGCCGCCATGAAGCCCAACACAGAAAACACGACAAAGCCTGCAAAGAAGCTGGTTCCACTATTAACGGCAGCCAGTAAAAATGCATCTCTAAGGAGACACAGAAAAGGATGGATTACAACTGAGGAACATATGCTTCATTTTATATTTTAGCCGCTGGTAGTGTAATGCTGCAAATCAAATTTAGGTCTGGCTCAATGTCTGAGGGCAGAAGGTGTACACACTTTAAGTTGCTGCTTAATCAAAAATATCTCAAATTACTACTAACAAACTCGAATCTCCTTTAACTGCTTTGCTATTGTGCAACCTAGTACAAAATTAATTTGCAAATAATTTTCTATTGTTGCCAAAAGGTAAACAATGTCAAATAATGTGACGAAAGATGATAAATAGTAATTATTAAAGTAATTGATAAGATGCTGCAGATGGAAATCCTAATGCTCATATATATTACATAATAAAATGGAGGTTGAGGTAAGAAATCCCTTTCTATGAAGACCATTAAAATTAAAATGTTTTCAAACCCTTTGCTCTCCAGAAAGTTCGATCATGACATTAGCGTGGTGAAAACCTCACTTCCAACTTTTTTGGGGAAAATATATCAAGATAGATTTAATGCAACAGGAAAGCAATGACGCTATTTGTAAAATATTGTGTTGATTCAACTAAGCACCCTAAAGTTAGTCAGTGTTTTGTAGCACATTAGGCTGTATGAGATATTTCAAGTCAATCAATGATGGGGTTAACTTTAGGGTTTAATAAAAGTGGTAACACAAACATAATAGCACAGCGACAAGGAATGGGGAGGATGTTTTCCCATTTTTTTGTGTGAGGGAGTAAAAGTGGTAATTTACACAAATACAACGAAAATTTAAAAAAAAAAAAAAAAAAAAAGCTATGACACCAGAGTGACTGTGCTGTTGCAGTGCTGTTGCAGTGCTGTTTTCTTCTCAAACATAGTATTGACTCACTGGTAACAGTTGTAATGGAAGCGGTTGTAGCTGCCCAGTGCAGTCAGAGCACCGAGTCCGATGGCATAGGAGAAAAAAATCTGTGTACCAGCATCAATCCATACCTACAGCAGAGTAACATTGTATTGAGTCACTGAATGGATGACAAACTCAGCCAAGCTTTTGTTTCGCTGCCTAACATTATTAAATATTACTCATACCTGTGCTTCTCCCAGTTTGGACCAATTTGGTTTCAGGTAGTATATAATTCCATTTGAAGCTCCAGGTAAGGTGACGGCATGGGCCAACAGAATAACCAGAACTACATAAGGGAACAGAGCTGTGAAGTATACAACCTAGAAGAAATACACAATAAGGACATTTGTTGAATTCATGGGTAATTAAGATGAAGTTCAAACTAATATTTGAAGGAATCTTAGAGGAGCAAATATTTATGAGCATTGTCAAAAAAGTTCCTGGACTGGTGTCACAAAAGTTTTCTTAAATTTGTATTTCAAATCAAGACTACAGGTTTTCTCATTGAAAGTAATTGCTCTTGAGTCTAACATCACTTTGCAGCGTTCTCTGTCATGCACTCTTATAAGGATTCTTCTAGGATCCTCCATAGCTGTCATCACTACTATCTTGATGTTGTCCCGGTCTTCAAAAGAGATACCCTTTGATCACACCTTTCGTTTGGGAAAGAGGAAAAATATCACATGTAGCCAATTTGGGTGAGTAGAAAGCTTGTGCCTCTTACGGTATTGTGAGCAGGCACGTTTGTTCTGCCACAACTTTCGCCTCTTCTCACGCACTGAAAAAGCAAATGCTACAGACTATATTTGAACATGTTCTTATTGAACGTCTGGCACTGCAGAAGGAACTCAGTGGACCATGCCCCTCACATTGACAGTGAACATTAACAGTCCTGGAACTTTTTTGAAACCCCTTGTATAATGTGCCTGATTGTTTTGATTCTCAAATCATCGTTCAGTTTTTAAGATAATTGTATCAAATGAGGAAAAAAAATTAATGCCTCCACTTTCACCAGGTGTATAGAATAGTATCCTATTATATACACTATATTTTATTGTATTATATATTATATATACACACTAGATTATACATTATTTTGGGTATGGGTGCAAACACTTGGATCATTCTCTAAACCAGTGGTTCTCAAACTTTTTTCAGTGATGTACCCCCTGTGAACATTTTTTTAATTTAAGTACCCCCTAATCAGAGCAAAACATTTTTGGTTGAAAAAGAGATAAAGTAAAATACAGAACTATGTCATCAGTTTCTGATTTATTAAATTGTATAACAGTGCAAAATATTGCTCATTTGTAGTGGTCTTCTTTGAACTATTTGGGAAAAAAAGATGTAAAAATAACTAAAAACTTGTTGAAAAATAAACAAGTGATTCAATTATAAAGAAAGATTTCTACACATAAAAGTAATCATCAACTTAAAAGTGCCCTCTTTGGGGATTGTATTGCTCATTTGTAGTGGTCTTCTTTGAACTATTTGGGAAAAAAAGATGTAAAAATAACTAAAAACTTGTTGAAAAATAAACAAGTGATTCAATTATAAAGAAAGATTTCTACACATAAAAGTAATCATCAACTTAAAAGTGCCCTCTTTGGGGATTGTAATAGAGATACATCTGTATTCATGAACTTAATTCTAAACATTTCTTCACAAAAAAATACA
Organism: Nerophis ophidion; assembly: GCF_033978795.1. Classification (NCBI taxonomy): domain Eukaryota; kingdom Metazoa; phylum Chordata; class Actinopteri; order Syngnathiformes; family Syngnathidae; genus Nerophis; species Nerophis ophidion. Next base: position 58,450,767 of record NC_084616.1, read on the forward strand.
TCTTTAACGTCAATATTTATGGAACATGCCCACAAAAAAATCTAGCTGTCAACACTGAATATTGCATTGTTGCATTTCTTTTCAGTTTATGAACTTACATTCATATTTCGTTGAGGTATTATTCAATAAATATATTTATCTAGGATTTTTGAATTGCTGCTAATTTTAGAATATTTTTAAATAATCTTACGTACCCCTTGGCATACCTTCAAATACCCCCAGGGGTACGCATACCCCCATTTGAGAACCACTGCTCTAAACAATGGGGTTGGAGATACTAATGGCTCTTTATTCTAAAGTTAGCCATTTACTGTGAACTGCAAGTAAAATGTTTCGCATAATAAAAAACTATAACAAACTATTAAGATGTGACCTACCTTTCCTGTGGATTTAACTCCTTTCCACATGCAGAAATAAACAATGATCCAAGTGGCAAAAAGACATGGCACAACCTCAAAGTTGATGCTACCGGGCTGATGAATCCCACTGGAAAGATGGAGAACTTTGCGCCTATGAGGGAAAAACAAAAGCCCATTTAAAATGGTTTGCCGTTTTACACAAGTGAGTTGACATCGTTAAATAGGACTTTTGGAAAAAAATGATTCAACCTCTAACACAATTTAAAGTAAGAGATGGCATACTCCCAAAACTCCAGGACTGGGGAGCGCATGCCATCAATCTCTATACAGCTGTGATTCATGTCTTGAGAAATGTTTTGGCAGGTGCGATGGAAGTCCTCTGTGCATTTGGGAGTGTTCCAGGGGTGTCCGCAGGTGGCCCATGGCAGTGGATTGGTAAAAGAATGGCAGAGAAAGTAGAGCCCCCACACAAGAATCATGATGTAGTAGGTGTTGCAGAAAAACACAATCACCATTGATGCCAGGCCAAGACCTAGTATAGCAAACAAGACAACATGATCAGTGACCTGTTATGCCTTACTCCTACAGCCTTATATTAAGAAGTACCTTTGAAAAGAGGGACAATGTTCCAGGCAGAGACCCCTCCCTGCTTCATGAACTGTCCCAGAGCGATTTCCAAGAAAAATACTGGGATGCCCCCAAAGAAAACTATCAGCAGGTAGGGGATAAGAAACACGCCTGCAATGGCACAACAACTTGTCATGCGGTGCAAACATCCAATATACAGTGAAAGGCAGGTGGGGTTAGATTACAACTTATTATTTGAGCAGTTTGCTGGTTCACAATTGGAAAGTTACGAGTTAAAACCACCATCATGTCTAACATGCAATACCTATAATCATTTATCAAAGTATGATTGTGTTATGTTCCTAATGCTAGAACAGAGGGGTTTACATGATGACACTTAATGTAAAAAAATAAAATACTGGTTAGTGTGGCTCAGTCAACAATTGCTAATTACTCGGTCAACAACAATAGTAAAATTATAAAACTTACTGTTATCAAATTCAGTTTTGTCAGTAAGATTTTACAGCACATATGGCCAGAAGAGCTTACCTCCTCCGTTCTTGTAGCAAAGGTAAGGGAAGCGCCACACATTGCCCAGACCTACAGCAAATCCTACGCACGACATGATAAAGTCCATTTGTCTGGTCCAGGTTACTCTCTCCACCACTGGTACTGCAACAGCCTTATTGCTTCCATCTTGGCTCACGCTTCTACCCTCACCATGCCCTGGACTCGCACCAGGCACAGGCTGAGAGAGAGCTGATTCTTCCCCCTCTGTTTCAGACAAGTCCCCTGCTTGCATCTGTGTGAGGCCGAGTTCACCTGGACAATATAAGTAGACAAAACACTTGTATTTTTCAGTGTGATGTATGCTCAATATTGTATTGTGCCTATGTCCCTACATTGCTAGAATCTATCCTGTATACATTTGTTGTTTTAGTCCAGTCTCTCTCAAAATCCCTAATTGAAAGTGCTGGCTGACAGACTTATGCACAGTACTATCAGCTCAAGGTGTATAAACAGTCCTTAATTTTGAAGGGGCATAATATTTTATTTTATTGCTTGTTGGCACCAGTTTTCGTATGTTTGAGATCCCCATTGGTGCATTAAATATGAATTGAAACCATGGAGGTGTTGAGATTTTTATAAAACAATTTTGCTTGTTCCAAACAATTGAGTTTTGCCCTGATCTGAGACATATGCCAACATGTTACATCAGCAGGTATCTCCATTTAGATTAAAGTTTTTTTCTGGCTGATGTTTTTTTTGTAGAAGCGTGTTTGTAGCCCAAACAAAAATATGTCCACAGTGAGAGCCATAACCAAAGATGCACTGTTATTGGTTGTAATGACCAGCACAGGTCACTCTGCCAAACTACTGCCTAATAGGAAGAAGTGCCTGCTTAACTTTTGCGTTTCGTGACAATGTGCTTTCACAGATGTGCGGCCCAGCCAGACGTGCAGCCGCACAAGAAGTACTGGAAACCTTTTTATGCAGTACATTTGGTTAGGACTTATTTCAATAAATTATACTTTTTGTGAATTCCATGTGGTTTCATATCATTTGACAGTTGTAAAGTCTAAATAGATATTAGATGTAATTATTGAATACAATTAAAATCAAGAGTAAGACTACTAGGGCTTCACGGTGGAAGAGGGGTTAGTGCGTCTGCCTCACAATACGAAGGTCTTAAGTAGTCAGGGTTCAATCCCGGGCTCGGGATCTTTCTCTGTGGAGTTTGAATGTCTTCCCCGTGAATGCTTGGGTTCCCTCTGGGTACTCCGGCTTCTTCCCACCTCCAAACACATGCACCCTTGGATAGGTTGATTGGCAACACTAAACAATTGGCCGTAGCGTGTGAATGTGAGTATGAATGTTGTCTGTGTGGACCCTGCGATGAGGTGACGACTTGTCCAGAGTGTACACCGCCTTTCGCCCAATTGTAGCTAAGATAGGCACCAGCACCCCCCGCGTTCCCAAAGGGAATAAGCCGTAGAAAATGGATCGATGGATGGATGGATATTTGTTTGGGCCCGGGCCCCTCTGTATTGAAAGTGTTGGGTCCGAAGTCAAAAGCTTAACCACTGCTCTAAAACCAACATAATTTTAATATGAAAACATAGATGGCTACTTAACTCTTAATGTACTCAATGGTACTTTAAAATCCGCGATGCACCGACACTGTTGTGAGTGAACGGCAAAAAGGCTAGAGAACACTGAATACAGACGGACATACACCAAACTACATTTATTCGCGAAGACAGTTCCTACAATGAAGCAGTAAGGCCAATAAGAAAAGATATATAACTATTTGTAACAATATGTAGCATCTTCCTTACCATTGATATTAGCAAGAGTTAGCGTTTAGTATACAAACCCTGTTTCCATATGAGTTGGGAAATTGCGTTAGATGTAAATATAAACGGAATACAATGATTTGCAAATCCTTTTCAACCCATATTCAGATGAATATGTTACAAAGACAAGATATTTGATGTTCAAATTGATACTTTTTTTTTTTTGCAAATAATAATAACTTATAATTTAACTGCTGCAACATGTGCCAAAGTAGTTGTGAAAGGGTATGTTCACCACTGTGTTACATCACCTTTTCTTTTAACACCACTCACAAAACATTTGGGAACTGAGGAAACTAATTGTTGAAGCTTTGAAAGTGGAATTCTTTCCCATTCTTGTTTTATGTAGAGCTTCAGTCGTTCAATAGTCCGGGGTCTCCGCTCTTGTATTTTACGCTTCATACTGCTCCACACATTTTCAATGGGAGACAGGTCTGGACTGCAGGCAGGCCAGGTAAGTACCCGCACTTTTTACGAAGCCACGCTGTTGTAACACATGCTGACGGCGCTTTGATAGCAGCATATGTTGTTCCAAAACCTGTATGTACCTATCAGCATTAATGGTGCTTTCCCAGATGTGTAAGTTACCCATGCCTTGGGCACTAATTCACCCCCATACCATCACAGATACTCGCTTTTGAACTTTGCGACGACAGTCCGGATGGTTCGCTTCCCCTTTGGTCCCGATGACACAACGTCGAATATTTCCTAAAACAATTTCCCAACTCAAATGGAAATGGGGTTTGTACATTCTTAGCATTTTATATTTCATTTTAACAGTTTTTTGTCTGCATTTAACTCAATTGACAAATGAAGATGATAGGCTTGCGATCTAGCATTGTAGCCTAACCTGACAGCACGGAAATGAGATAAACCGCCTACATCTAATATTCTTGTAAGGATGTATAAAGTCGTTTCAAGTCAGGAGACAGACATTTTAACACATAGCCTGTATTTCAATCAATCAATCAATGTTTACTTATATAGCCCTAAATCACTTGTGTCTCAAAGGGCTGCACAAACCACAACACAAACCACAATGACATCCTCGGTAGAGCCCACATAAGGGCAAGGAAAACTCACACCCAGTGGGACGTCGGTGACAATGATGACTATGAGAACCTTGGAGAGGACGAAAGCAATGGATGTCGAGCGGGTCTAACATGATACTGTGAAAGTTCAATCCATAATGGATCCAACACAGTCGCGACAGTCCAGTCCAAAGCGGATCCAAAAAAAATCCAGGAATTCACATTGTAGGAATTTAAAAAAAAAAGTATTTGTAAATTATGGGGGAAAATAAGTATTTGGTCAACCATTCAAAGTTCTCCCTGATATGTACAGCTTTATGGCCCTGAAAGACAATGCTAATCAACTAACCCTTGAGATGTTTTCATCTCCTCTGTTCTGAAGTACATTCTTCACTTTCCTCTTACTGGTCAGACTAGCTTGTTTGTGTACCAGTTGGATGCGAAAAATCCTTCGCTGTAACTACTAACATGGCTGGCGAGGCAAAGAGAAAAAGTCGCAGTCAGCTTAACCGTATAAAAACCTCTTTTAAAAGAGGGTGTTTGCAATTCAAGATTACATTTTTAAACCAAAACATAACAAGAACCCCACCGGCTAACTTATGTTACCATTAGTGGTTTAAAGAACATTTACAGTGGGGCAAAAAAGTATATATTCAGTCACCGATTGTGCAAGTTCTCCCACCTAAAATGATGACAGAGGTCTGTAATTTACATCGTAGGTACACTTCAACTGTGAGAGACAGAATGTGAAAAAAAATCCAGAATTCACATTGTAGGATTTTTAAAGAATGTATTTGTAAATTATGGTGGAAAATAAGTATTTGATCAACCATTCAAAGTTCTCCCTGATGGAAGGAGGTTTTGGCTCAAAATCTCACGATACATGGCCCCAGTCATTCTTTCCTTAACACGGATCAATTGTCCTGTCCCCTTAGCAGAAAAACAGCCCCAAAGCATGATGTTTCCACCCCCATGCTTCACACAGTAGGTGTGGTGTTCTTGGGATGCAACTCAGTATTCTTCTTCCTCCAAAGACGACAAATTGAGTTTATACCAAAACGTTATATTTTGGTTTCATCTGACCACATGACATTCTCCCAATCCTCTGCTGTATCATCCATGTATCCATTTTGGTATAAACTCAACTCGTCGTGTTTGGAGGAAGAAGAATACTGAGTTGCATCCCAAGAACATCACACCTACTGTATATATGTCTCCATTTTTCACAAGTACTAATCATATTATACAAAGTTACTCGTCGGAATTTGTATGGTGTTCAGGCTTTTCACTCACCAATGTCTCTGATTCATGTACACAAAGGGTGCGGGTGCCCACACAAGAAAGCAGTTTAAGAGACGCAAAGGACAAAATTGCAGTCATGTTGTTGCGATAAAATATACATTCAAAGGGTTGCCAACTCACTGAAAAAGATAAGGGACATCTTTTTGGAATAGCCAGTAGACTCGATTGTGATTTGTGTGGCTTTTTTATTTGTGTGCAATCAAATCTGTACATGTAATTACACCTCACCACATTTTTAGCCCAACATGCCACAATGTTAACAGAATGGAAATAATTTATTTCTCAAATAAAACATTGTTCCTGCTGAACTGAATAAAAACTTGCTCTCAACAAATTTCTTTAAACCAAAACATGTAAGACGAACACCACCGGCAAGCTTATCCAGTGGTTTGAAGAACATATTCATTTATATGTCATTATTTTTCACAATTATTTCACTTGCCCTTATGTGGGTTCTTCCGAGGATGTCGTAGTCGTAATGGTTTGTACAGTCCTTTGAGACATTTGTGATTTAGGGCTATATAAATAAACATTGATTAATTGATTGAATTACTAATTACGTTGAATAAAAAATTGCTTGTCGGCCTGATGAATTTGTTCGGGCTCTAATTTATACTTACACGCAGGGAGTGTGTACGCATACACGTAAGCTAATCAAAAAAAGCTAACTAAACTAACGATTTGCAGTAATGTTGTTATTACGATAGAACATACAGTACACTCAGTGATAGCTATCATTAACTCGCCAAATTGCCATTATTAAACAACACAGAGCAAATGCCGGTGTGCAAGTCTATGAGCATGAACTGATAAGTTGCAAAACGTCTTCCAAGACAAACGATCGATCGATTGAATGTCCTGTAAAAATTAATGTAAATATAAAATGATGTGGCGAACAAATTAAATAATTTGGCGGACCTTGTTACTTGATGTGGCTTGAAACATGAAACTCTTTGGCAGGCAAGCCACATAATAATGTGGCTAACACACTTTGTATAAAGTGGTGGGGCATATAAAATAATGCTGAGGCAACCTAAAATGACATGGCATGTTAAATGTGGGGGACCAACTTATATTATGTGTCGGGCCACTTATATAGGATGTGGCAAGGCACATTAGATCATGTGGCGGGCCATATAAAATGATAAATAAAAGATAATAAAAAGATATGGCGGAATACATAAAATATGAGACGGTTGTGCCATATAAGCAGGGCCCACTAAATATCGTGGCGGACCACATTAAATGTGTGGGACCACATAAATTATGTTGTTGGACCACATAAATTGATGTGGCAGGGCACCTAGTGACATGGTGAGCAACATAAAATGATGTGTTGGACCACGTAAATTGATATGGTGGGCCAAATGAAATGTTGTGTAACACGACAAATAATGTGTCAGACCACATTGAATGACATGACCACAGCCACATAAAATGACGTGGTGGGGAAAATTACACGATTTGGCAGACCACACAAAAAACCTGGTGTGATATAGTAAATAATGTGGCGTGCAGGCTACATAATGATGTGGCAAACCTCAAACAATGATGTGGTGGGGCATTTTAAATGATGTGCCGTGGCACATAAAATGACATGGCGGGGAAGATAAAATAATGTGGCGGTGACATAAAACGATGCGGCGGGCCAAGTTAAATATGGCGGAGCAATTTAAATGATGTGTCAGGCCAAAATAAATGCAGCAGACCACATTTATTTATGTGGTTGCCCAAATAAAATTGTGCCGCACCACTTAAAATGATATTTTGGTACATGTTAAAAGGGAACTGCACTTTTTGGGGAATTTCACCTGTCGTTCACAATCACGGGTGACAAGAAGACACATCTTTTTTTTTTTACCCTTAAAAGATGCGCCTAATGGGAGTCCCCGTTGTAAAAGCCCTCTAAAACAACTTCAAATCCCTTCAGCAATGCTTTATCTACGCCAAGGGTGACTCATTTTAGATCGGGGGCCGCATGAAGAAAAATCCACTCCCAAGTGGGCCGGGCTGGTAAAATCACGACAAGATAACTTCAAAATAAAGACAACTTCAGATCGTTTTCTTTGTTTAAAAATAGAACAAGCACATTCTGAAAATGTACAAATCATTATGTTGTTGTTTTTTACCCTTAAATGTTGCGGTTAATAATTTATTTGTCGTTATTTATATTTTCTGAATGAATTATGTGATTGTGTTTATCATTCATAGGTGTTAATTTTCAATCGAGATGAAAAAAGATCAAAATCAAATTACAGGATGTTATCTACTTGGTCTGATCATTTTCCTCGACCAATGTACTTAACATCATGTGGTTTATTTTGTACATATGTAGCATCATCTACAAAGATACACTAATTGCTATTGTGACATCTAGTGGACACATTTAAAATAGCTGTTTATTTTATTCAAAAATTTCAGGTTAATTTTTATACTTATCAAACTCATCCCGCATCAAACATGTTCGAGGGCCTGATCCGGCCCAAGGGTAGTACGTTTGACACCCCTGATCTATGCAGTGCAAGTATATACTGTATATATAATGTAGTAACAGACACGTTTATAACAATAATGAATATGTACAATATTTACCATATTTTGATCATTTTAATCATTTCCAGGACCGATTTATTCCACGCATTGATTTCTGTTTCCACAGCCGCGCACGTCTGACTTCTGGCAACATGTGTGTTCCTACTTCCGGAATCAAACATGAGTGTGTGTCATAATCATGGCAGACTTGGTAACAGACAACAAAGATGACTATTTTTGGACAAATCAGGAATTAAAATCTAATTTTTGAAGCGAAATAAACTGCACTTATAGAAGCGAGCATGAAGGAAGAGTGAGACGTTGGAGCAGACAAAAGTCGGGATATGGGGATGAGTGACTTTGAGGCTATAAAATGGAACTTGGAGACAAGCTATTTTGACATAAATGGATTGTTTACCCAAAATCAACAGGAAATACCCACAGGCCAGCTGGACCAGACGAACAACTGTCCATCGAGTGAGTCACCACTACTACCGACCACGCAGTCTGATAAAGTTTATAGATCAATGATGAAATCTTAACATTGCAACACATGCCAATACGGCCGGTTTAGTTTACTAAATTACAATTTTGAAATTCCCGCAGAGTTTCTTGTTGAAAACGTCGCGGAATGATGACGCGTATGATGGCGTGTGTTTGTGACGTCTCGGGTTGTAGCGGACATATTAGCCCAGCACCACTTACGGCTAAAAGTCATCTCTTTTCATCGCATAATTACACAGTAATTTGTCCAATTAATAATGGAGACTATAAAGAAGAATGCTGTTGGTGGAAAAGCGTTGGATTGCAGCTGCCTTTAGCACCGAAACACAGCCAGTGTTTCTTTGTTTTGCGAAGCTCTAACACAGAGCGGTCAAGCGAACATGTTTCTCTACGTCAACCAGCAAGTTTTTGGATGGGAAAATTGTGATATTAAGTCGGCTCTTACCGGAGACTTGAGTGGATTATGCGACCTCCTCCTGTAGCTGTCGAAAAGGCAGCTGTGATGTTGGCTCCTCCATTGGCTTCTCTGAGAGACACTGGCGTTCACCGCAGCCCTCCGACTTTCAGTTATGACTTTATAATCTCACTAAAACACTATTAACACAGATAAGGGATTTTCCAGAATTATCCTAGTAAATGTGTCTAATAACATCTGAATCGCTCACACTGCTGTCTCTTTTCTTTTTTCTTTTTTAGTGCTTCACTCTAACTTTCCTCATCCACGAATCTTTCATCCTCGCTCAAATTAATGGGGAACTCGTCGCTTTCTCGGTCCGAATTGTTCTTGCTGCTGGTGGCTATGATTATAAACAATGTGAGGATGTCAGGAGCCCTACAACCCGTGACGTCACGCGCACATCGTCTGCTACTTCCGGTACAGGCAAGGCTTTTTTATTAGCGACCAAAAGTTGCGTACTTTATATGCGATGTTCTATACTAAATTCTTTCAGCAAAAATATGGCAATATCGCGAAAGGATCAGGTATGACACAAAAAATTGACCTGTTATCCCCGTTTAAATAAGAAAATCTCATTTCAGTAAGCCTTTAATATCGGTCATGATACATGCAAATATTTACAGTACATATGCTGTGTGGCTAGCTCAGCTGTGTATAAACAAAACTTAAAATGTGTGCTAGTACTTTACAGATACTGTAATATGATTGCTCATGTTTTTCAATAAGTACAGATTGGTGTCGTGTCAAAGTGTTGTGAATTACAAACTTAAACGCGTTTCGTGTTGTTGTAGAAGCTATCTTATCTCTGCCATAGTGAGCTTTTACGGCTAATACCGAAGCACGCTGATGTGTTAGTATGCTAGAAAAAGAGTTCCTCAGTTTTCGCTCTTACAATAACAATGTCGCAACAGCTTGAATATTCTAAAGATTACGGAACGTAGATTAAGTATTGTTGACAGCTTTTGAATGCATTTTCCAAGTGATTTAGAAGTAGACTTGATTGACCCGATGTGTACATGTAAGAAAGTGAAAAAATCAAAAACCTTTTGTCTTGTCTCATGATTGTGAACAATAGGAAAAAACAAAACAAAAACAAATGCAGTTCCCTTTTAAATGATGTGTCAGACCATGTAAAAGGAAATGGCAGACCACCCTAAATGAGGTGACGGCTCATAAAAACCGTGTGGCGGACTAAATAAGACAGGGGGACCACGTAAAATGATATGCCGGGCTAATCTAAAAGTCGTGGCGGGACAGTTTAATTGATATGGCAGACCAGATTTAATTGATGTGACAGAACAGATTAATTGATGTGGCAGACCACATAAAATGACGTGACAGGCCAAAATAAATGTGGCAGACCGCATTAATTCAGTGGCTGCCCACATAAAATGATGTGTCAGACAACATTAAATTATGTGTGCGAACATTTTTAAATAATGAGTCAGGCCAATTTAAACGGAAGAGGCCGACCACCTTAAGTGAGGTGGATGGTCTCAAAAACCATGTGGCGGACTTCATAAAATGACAGTGCAGACAACATAGAATATATGTAAGGCTGGTTTAAAGATGTCACGGTCCTGTTCAATTGTTTAAAGATGTCACGGTCCTGTTCAATTGATGTGGCAGACCCATAAAATGATGTGGCAGACCCATAAAATGATGTGTCAGACCCATAAAATGATGTGGCAGACCACATAAAACGTGGCGGGTGGGCCACGTAATAACCTGGCAGGCCACATAATGACGTGGTGACCCACAAAGAATGATATGGTGGTCAACATAAAATGGTGTGGATCAAACAAAATGATACGGCGGCGTGGCACATTAAAGCGGGTAGCGGACCATTAAGATGATGTGGCAGACCACTTAAAATGATTTGGTATGGCTCACTACATGACGTGGCGGACCACAAAACATAATGTAACGGCAACACAAAATGACGTGGCAGGCCAGGTTAAATGATGTGTTGAGACACATTAAATGTGGCGGACTACATTAAGTCATGTGGCTGCCCAGAGAAAATGATGTGTCAGACAACATTAAATTATGTGTGCCACCATTTTTAAATAATGCGTCAGGCCAAATTAAACGGAAGTGGCAGACCACCCTAAATCAGGTGGAAGGCTTCAAAAACCATGTGGCGGACTACATAAAATGACAGTGCAGACAACATAGAATATATGTAAGGCCAGATTTAAAGATGTCGCGGTCCTGTTTGATTGATGTGGCAGACCCATAAAATGTAGTGGCGGACCACATAAAATGTGGCGGGTAGGCCACATAATGACATGGTGGACCACAAAGAATGATATGGCGGGCAACATAAAATGTGGTGGATCAAATAAAATGACAAGGCGGGGCTCGCTAATGGGGGTAGCAGACCTTTTAGACCTGACCTGGGCAAATTAAGGCCGGGGGGCCACATGCGGCCCGTTAAGCTTTTCAATCTGGCCCGCCGGACATTCCCAAAAATGTTTAGATCTTTAAGATGGAAAGTGTAGTTGCCATTATGATGTGCAGTTATGTTTTCTAATGACCGTAAGTCTTGGACTATACAAAGTATTTCAATGGTTGGAATCTGTGTTTATGGATTATATACCAGTTACTATGGTAATCTAATTAGTTACTATGGTCATGTACATCACAGCAGCTCAGACGAGGCACCAAGCAGTGAGGGCGGGGAGCATTTCCAAACGCGGAAGGAGATTTTCACAAGTTCTAAAGCTTAGTGATACATCAGATAGATTGTAGGTGAGTTTATTTTGTACCCTTCGCATTCCTGTTTCACTATTTGTTGCGTTTCACTTGATTGTAAATATGTCGATCGACAGGGGGTGTGACTTTCATATTTTGTCAATATTCAGCGTGTTATCATTCGTACAAGAAATTAAAAGTCCATTATGTTTTTTAAGACGGTCTGTCATAAAGCTTTTAGCATTCAATTAGACATTATTGTGAGGTTTTGTACAAGTGTTCTTAGAAATAGATATACCGGCCCCTAGACACATTTTTTTTCTCTAATTGTAGCCCCCTGAGTCAAAATTGCCCAGGCCTGATTTAGATGATGAGTCCACATAAAATGATTGGGTAGGGCTCATTACATGACATGGCAGACCACATAAAATAATGTAAAGGCAACACAAAATGATGTGGCGGGCCAAGTTTAACATGGCAGGCCATTTTAAATTATGTGTAACATGAGACACATTAAAAGTGGTTGAGTACATTAAAGGCCTACTGAAACCCACTCCTACCGACCACGCAGTCTGATAGTTTATATATCAATGATGAAATATAAACATTGCAACACATGCCAATACGGCCGGTTTAGTTTACTAAATTGCAATTTTAAATTTCGTGCGGAAGTATCATGCTGAAACGTCGCGGTATGATGATGCGTGCACGTCACGCATTGTAGAGGACATTTGGTTCCAGCACCGTTCACAGCTATAAGTCGTCTCTTTTCATCGCATAATTCCACAGTATTATGGACATCTGTGTTGCTGAATCTTTTGCAATTTGTTCAATGAATAATGGAGACTTCAAAGAAGAACGCTGTAGGTGGGAAGCGGCGTATTGCGGCCGCCTTTAGCAACACAAACACAGCCAGTGTTTCATTGTTTACATTCCCGAAAGATGACAGTGAAGCCTTACTATGGAACAGAGCGGTCAAGCGAACACTGTTGGATTGGACCACACACACAAAGTACAATGTATTATGCAGCGATCATTTCAAAAGATCGTGTTTCGAAGAGTGTCCCTTGCGAAGGGCAGAGATGGGAATCGCCACCACCTGTCGAATGGCGCTGAAGAAAGGTGTGGGGCCGACCTTCAGGTTGTACAAGTACGACCATATAATCTCACAAAAAAACACTAGTAACACAATAAGCAGATAAGGGATTTTCCAGAATTATTTTTATAAATTTGTCTAATAACATCTGAATCGCTCCCACTGTATAGTTTTTTTTTTCTATTTCTTCACTCTCACTATCCTCATCCACGAATCTTTCATCCTCGCTCAAATTAATGGGGAAATCGTCGCTTACTCGGTCCGAATTGCTCTCGCTGCTGGTGGCCATGATTGTAAACAATGTGAGGAGCTCCACAACCGGTGACGTCACGCGCATATAGTCTGCTGCTTCCGGTACAGGCAGGGGTTTTTTATCAGCACCAAAAGTTGAGAACTTTATCATCAATGTTCTCTACAAAATCCTTTCAGCAAAAATATGGCAATATTGCGAAATAATCAAGCATGACACATAGAATGGACCAGCTATCCCCGTTTAAATAAGAAAATCTAATTTCAGTAGGCCTTTAAATGATGTGTGAGGCCTTTTTAAATGAAACCATGTGGCGGCAGACCATATAAAATGATATGAAGGACCACAAAAAAAAGGTCAGACCAAATAAAACGATTTTGACACTGTATTTTAAATCCATACAAGCTCTGCACTGACTATTCTAATGCAGTGGTTCTCAAATAGGGGTACGCGTACCCCTGGGGGTACCTGAAGGTATGCCAAGGGGTACGTGAGCTTTTTTTTTTTTAAATGTTCTAAAAATAGCAACAATTCAAAAATCCTTTATAAATATAATACTTCAACAAAATATGAACGCAAGTCATAACTGTGAAAAGAAATGCAACAATGCAATATTCAGTGTTGACATCTAAATTTTTGGTGGACATGTTCCATAAATATTGATGATAAAGTTTTCTTTTTTTGTGAAGAAATGTTTAGAATTAAGTTCATGAATCCAGATGGATCTCTATTACAATCCCAAAAGAGGGCACTTTAAGTTGATGATTACTTCTATGTGTTGATTCACTTGTTCATCTTTCAACAAGTTTTTTGTTATTTTTATATCTTTTTTTCCAAATACTTCAAGAAAGACCACTACAAATGAGCAATATTGTTGCACTGTTATATAATTTAATAAATCAGAAACTGATTACATAATGCTGTGTTTTACTTCTTCATCTCTTTTTTTCAACCAAAAATGTTTTGCTCTGATTAGGGGGTACTTGAGTAACAAAAATGTGCACAGGGGGTACATCACTGAAAAAAGGTTAAGAACCACTGTTCTAATGTGTATCCACGTTTCAAGAAAATGTATGTAAACAAGGAGATGTAATCACTGTTTTGAGTTCATGTTTGTTTCACAAGTTCCTATATACATATTAAAACGTTTTGGAGGTTATAAACACATACATGTCTTTGTGGTAATTGTGTGATTTGTGTGCCTAACGGAGCCTTAAAAAAACCATGCCTACCTTGAGTATTCTCCTCCATACCTTTGGACACGCACTGAGTCACAACAGGGAGATGTACTACGTCGCTACTCTTTTCGGCGTTTGCCCCCCAACTTTCTTGAGAAAACACTCAAATGAATGTCACGCAATTTTTTGGGACTCTGCAGCCCCACGTTAGCTCAAGCAAGAGACGCGGCCGAATGGCTTGTGTCCGCGGGCCGGGGGAGACTCAGAAGCAGTCGACGAAGCACTTGAATGTGAGCCTGAAGAATGTCATGGATGGCAGCGAGGAGAGGCAGTTCCGCGGCTGGTGGCTTGCTTTGGGTAGAGCTTGTTGTTCCAGTCCAGGCGGAGGTTGGAGGAGGCTGCTGGCCGCGGTGCACACAGTCCTTCACTTGTATGACAGGACGGACGTGTGTCCTTGTGTCGCTGCCATGATGTGACGATGTAAAGAGCTCATCATGGGGATTTTTGCTAACGCACACTACCTGTGTGTGTTAGCAGGTGGGTGGACCGTTCCAAATATCGGTGTTTTATCGGGTTTGGTTCGAGAGACAATGTTTTTTGTTTTTTTCTCGTTATTTTCTCGTATATATGTAGTTTTTGTTGTTTCGTTCAATTACTTCTTCAAAAATTCGAGGAATAATTAAAGGCCTACTGAAAAGAGATTTTCTTATTAAAACAGGGATAGCAGGTCCATTCTATGTGTCATACTTGATCATTTCGCGATATTGCCATATTTTTGCTGAAAGGACTTAGGAGAGAACATCCACGATAAAGTTCGCAACTTTCGGTGCTAGGAAAAAAATGCCCTGCCTCTACCGGAAGTCGCAGACGATGACGTCACATGTTTGATGGCTCCTCACATATTCACATTGTTTATAATGGCAGCCTCCAACAAAAAGTGCTATTCGGACTGAGAAAACGACAATTTCCCCATTAATTTGAGCGAGGATGAAAGATTTGTGTTTGAGGATATTGATAGCGACGGACTCCAATGTTTTTAGACACATTTACTAGGTTTATTCTTGGAAATCCCTTATCTTTCTATTGTCTTGCTAGTGTTTTAGTGAGTTTAATATTACCTGATAGTCGGAAAGGTGTCTCCACGGGTGTCTTGACGCGCAGTGTCTCAGGGGAGTCGACAGCAGCTATGGATGGCACAAGGTCAGCTTTTTCTCCGGTAAGAACTGACTTTTTAACCACAATTTTCTCACTGAAACCTGCTGGTTGACATGTGGTCGGGATCCATGTTCTCTTGACCGCGCTCTGATCCATAGGAACGTTTCACCTCCAGGAATTTTAAACAAGGAATCACCGTATGTTTGTGTGGCTAAAGGCTAAAGCTTCCCAACTCCATATTTCTACTGTGACTTCTCCAATATTAATTGAACAAATTGCAAAAGATTCAGCAACACAGATGTCCAAAAAACTATAATTATGCCGATAAAGCGGACGACATTTAGCTGTGTGTGTGCGCAGCGCTCATACTTCCTAAAAACCCGTGACGTCTTGCGTACACGTCATCACTACACGACGTTTCGAAGACGAAACTCCCGGGAAATTTAAAATTGTAATTTAGTAAACTAAAAAGGCCGTATTGGCATGTGTTGCAATGTTAATATTTCATAATTGATAAATATACTATCAGACTGCGTGGTGGGTTTTAGTAGGCCTTTAAGTTGTCAGACACCGGAGTCCCATATACATAGAGTAATATCTGCATACTTGCCAACCTTGAGACCTCCGATTTCGGGAGATGGGGGGGGGGGCGTGGTCGGGGTTGGGGAGTGGTTAAGAGGGGAGGAGTATAATTTACCAACTCGAGTATTTCATCCATCCATCCATCCATTTTCTACCGCTTATTCCCTTTCGGGGTCGCGGGGGGCGCTGGCGCCTATCTCAGCTACAATCGGGCGGAAGGCAGGGTACACCCTGGACAAGTCGCCACCTCATCGCAGGGCCAACACAGATAGACAGACAACATTCACACTCACATTCACACACTAGGGCCAATTTAGTGTTGCCAATCAACCTATCCCCAGGTGCATGTCTTTGGAAGTGGGAGGAAGCCGGAGTACCCGGAGGGAACCCACGCATTCACGGGGAGAACATGCAAACTCCACACAGAAAGATCCCGAGCCTGGATTTGAACCCAGGACTGCTGGACCTTCGTATTGTGAGGCAGACGCACTAACCCCTCTGCCACCGTGAAGCCCTATATATATATATATATATATATATATATATATGTATATATATATATACATATATATATACATATATATATATATATATATATATATATATATATATATATATATATATATATATATATGAAATACTTTACTTTCAATAAATTCTAGCTAACGCAAACAGACTGGACAAGTTGGTAGAGAAGGCCAGTAACGTGGTGGGAGTGGAGCTGGACTCTCTGGCGGTGGTGTCAGAGAGGAGAAGTCTAGCAAAACTTCCAGCCCTTATGGACAACACCTCCCACCCAATACACTCGGACCTTGCAGAGAGAATGAGCACGTTCAGTGGAAGGCTCAGACTCCCAAATTGTAACACGGAATGACACAGGAGGTCCTTCATACCGACAGCCATCAGACTGTATGATGCATATGTTCCTTCTTGACTCCACCTAAATGTAGAATACACGTAGAATATATGTATATTATTCATATATTATATATTATATATATATATATCATATATGTCATATATTTTTATTATTAGTATTGTTTATTGTGAGCGAACTGTGGTGCTGAATTTCCCCCAGGGATCAATAAAGTACTTTCTATTCTATTCTGTTCTATTATATATATATATATATATATACTGTATATATATATATATATATATATATATATATATATGTATATATATATATATATATATATATATATATATATATATATATATATATATATATATTTTGTTATATATATAAATAAAAAGTTGAATTTCCGACGGCACCTATCAAATACATCAAATACACAGTAATAAAAACACAGTTCTACTTACTGTACTGTGCTTGCTGGTTACTAAAAAAACAACACTTACCTTTCACTGTTTGAGTAACCTTTGTTCTGCCATTTGCGTATTGGCGAGCAATCTCCGAATACGGGAACATATCCTTCACGGATTTGTTGTAGACATCTGCAAATGAGAACGAGATGTTGCATCCAACTATCTGCATAGCTATCTTTGTCTCAGCATAAGTTACACCATCGGGTCTCCATTTTGCGAGGTGGCCCATAATACTGGGTTGTGAACCATCCTGCGCTGCGGACGCTTTGTGCTTCGCTGACGGTTCATGACTGAGTATATCTGTTCGCCCACCGTGTTCAATGGAGAAGTCTGTTCTATCAATCAATGTTTATTTATATAGCCCTAAATCATAAATGTCTCAAAGGACTGTACAAACCATTACAGCTACGACATCCTCGGAAGGACCCACAAAATTTACAGGCAACATACACCTTCCCCTTCGAACTCTCATGGATAAACTGAAATTCTTGTTTCCATTTGTCTTGGAACTTGCAAGCGTATTTCTTCATTTTGCTCATCGACGGTGTAATATATTGGGTTGGAGTCAATAACCAGGCGACGTGATGAAGTTACGTCTCTTTACTGTGGGCTTCAGAACAGACTCCCTAATGCATATGTTCCTTGACTGCACTTAAATGTAGAATATATGTAGAATATATTTGTATTATTCATTATATATATATAATATAATATATATATTATATTATTTATTATTATCATTGTTTATTGTGCTGAATTTCCCCCAGGGATCAATAAAGTACATTCTATTCTATTCTATGTACGGTAGATGGCAGTATTGTCCTGTTTAAGAGGGTCACAACATTGCTAAGTCAGGTCTGCATGGAGCTGGAGGGGGCGTGGCCTCTAGCTCAGCCTGAATTTCGGGAGATTTTTGGGAGAAAATTTGTCCCTGGAGGTTTTTGAGAGAGGCGCTGAATTTTGGGACTCTCCCGGAAAATCCGGGAGGGTTGGCAATTATGAATATCTGTGATATTTGTATTAGTGCACTGTGTCTTTAAGGGTTTTTGGGAACGCGTATCCGCGAGTGAGTTGGCGGGAAGTGTGAGTGTGCGTGAGCGTGAGTTGTGGCTAACAGCAGCTCATGTATGTGTGCATTATTTTGGAACGACCAGCAAGTTACCGCTTGTTAAAAAAGCGATTGAGCAGCGCATCCTCGTCTGTGTGACTCCTTCTCCACCGCGAGCAATACAATACGTGTGTGTGTGTGTGTGTGTGTGTGTGTGTGTGTGTGTGTGGGTGTGTGTGTGTGTGTGTGTGTGCCATTCATTGGTTCAAGGTGAGGTTGGAAATATTTTTTAATGTGTAGGTATACTTAAAACGTCCCTTTAATAAAGCTACAACATACACTATATATATCGGGCCTTGACTCACATATGAGCTGGAAGAGCCATCCCATTCCTAAGCCATAGGGTTCAACATGATGTCGGTCCACCTTTTGCAGCTATTACAGCTTCAACTCTTGTGGGAAGGCTGTCCACAAGGTTGCAGAGTGTGTTTATAGGAATTTTCCACCATTCTTCCAAAAGCGCATAGGTGAGGTCACACACTGATGTTGGTCGAGAAGGCCTGGCTTCTCAGTCTCAGTACTAATTCATCCCAAAGGTGTTCTATCGGGTTCAGGTCAGGACTCTGTGCAGGCCAGTCAAGTTCATCCACACCAGACTCTGTCCATGTCCATCTCTGTCCATGTCCATGCAAGGTCAGGACCCTGCAGGCCAGTCAAGTTCATCCACACCAGACTCTGTCCATGTCCAGGTCTTTATGGACCTTGCTTTTTGCACTGGTGCACATTCATACTGGTAGAGGAAGGGCCCCACTTTAAACTGTTCTCACAAGGTTGGGAGCATGGAATTGTCCAAAATATTTTGGTATCCTGGAGCATTCAAAGTTCCTTTCCCTGGAACTAAGGGGCCAAACCCAAATCCTGTAAAACAACCCCACAACATAATTCTTCCTCCGCCAAATTGAAGTTAAAAGTTAAAATACCAATGATTGTCACACACACACTGGGTGTGGTGAAATTTGCCCTGTATTTGACCCATCCCTTTGTTCTCCCCCTGGGAGGTGAGGGGAGCAGTGAGCAGCAGCGGTAGCCGCGCCCAGGGATCCTTTTGGTGATTCAACCCCTAATTCCGACACTTGATGCCAAGTGCCAAGCAGGGAGGTAACTTTTATAATCTTTGGTATGACTCGGCCGGGGTTTGAACTCACAACCTCCCGATCTCAGGGCGGAGACTCTAACCACTAAGCCTCTGAGTAGGTGACATAGGGGTTTGACTCGGCACAATCCAGTCCGAAATGTAGCATTCTCCTGACACCCTTCAAACCCAGACTGGTCCATCAGATTGCCAGATGGAAAAGCGTGATTCTTCACTTCAGAGAACGCGTCTCCACTGTTCTAGAGTCCAGTGGCGACGTGTTTTACACCACGGCATCCCACGCTTTGCATTGGACTTGGTGATTTACGGCTTAGATGCAGCTGCTTGGCCGTGGAAACCCCTTCCATGAAGCTCTCTGCGTACTGTATGTGGGCTAATTGGAAGGTCACATGAAGTTTGGAGCTCTGTAGCAACCGATTGTGCAGAAAGTCTTTGCACTATGCGCTTCAGCATCCGCTGACGCCTCTCTGTCAATTTACGTGGCCTTCCACTTCATGGCTGAGTTGCTGTTGTTCCCAAACTCTTCAATTTTCTTACAATAAAGCCAACAGTTAACTTTGGAATATTTAGGAGCGGGGAAATTTCACGACTGGATTTGTTGGACGGGGTGACATCATGTGACAGTCCCACACTGGAAATCACCCAGCTCCTGAAAGTAGACCATTCTTTCACAAATGTTTGTAGAAACAATCTGCATGCCTAAATGCTTGATTTTATACACCTGTGGCCAGACCAAGTGATTAGGTCAGCTGATTCTGATCAATTGGATGGGTGGCCAAATACTTTTTGCAATATAGTGTATCTATTGTACAATATTTGAAGAACACTTTTCAGTAAAAAAAAAACGATCAACTTGTATTTTGTATTTTCCAAATATTTGGGAATGTTTTTCCTCTCCCCAAATGTTGTCACTACTGAAACATAACATTCAATTAAAAATAAACAATATTCTGCTTACCTGTTAATGTTGTGCTTACTTCCCTTGTGTAGAGATTATTTTTTTTATGTTGAAGTTTTTCACAATAAATTACATAAAATAATTTTAAACAATTTTTTCAAATTAAAATCAATATGCAATTATTCTTTCTAAAATGCGTAACACTGATCAGATTGATTTCAGAGTTAATGAGATGAAATTGAGCACATATAACTAATCAGTATCATTATATTTTAATTGATAATGCAATTGATTTTCTTTGTAAACACCCAGTGTTTTGGTAGTCACCACTATTTTTTTTGCATCCTGGAGTCTGATAAAGATCACATGTTACTTATGATCTAAACCAGTGGTTCTCAAATGAGGGTACGCGTACCCCTGGGGGTACTAAAAGGTATGCTAAGGGGTACGTGAGATTTAAAAAAAGTATTCTAAAAATAGCAACAATTCAAACATCCTTTATAAATATATTTATTGAATAATACTTCAACAAAATATGAATGTATGTTCAGAAACTGTGAAAAGAAATGCAACAATGCAATATTCAGTGTTGACAGCTAGATTTTTTGTGGACATGTTCCATAAATATTGATGTTAAAGATTTCTTTTTTTGTGAAGAAATGTTTAGAATGAAGTTCATGAATCCAGATGGATCTCTATTACAATCCCCAGGGAGGGCACTTTAAGTTGACGATTACCTCTATGTGTACAAATCTTTATTCATAATTGAATCACTTGTTTATTTTTCAACAAGTTTTTAGTTATTTTAACATCTTTTTTTTTCCAAATAGTTCAAGAAAGACCACTACAAATGATCAATATTTTTCACTCTTATACAATTGAATAAATCAGAAACTGATGACATAGTGCTGTATTTTACTTCTGTATCTCTTTTTTTTTTAACCAAAAATGTTTTGCTCTGATTAGGGGGTACTTGAATTAAAAAAATGTTCACAGAGGGTAAATCACTGAAAAAAGGTTGAGAACCACTGGTCTAAACCCTTTGTGTCAAAGTCAAGGCCCAAATTAATCATCTATGGCCCCCGGGATTATATTTGGTTATTATTAGAACCGACCAGCAGGTCACAGCCGCCTGCTGCTGTTTTGCACGCAGCGATACTCCATCAGTGTTAGGAATTTTTAAAATGCGGTCCCAGGGACCTCATCAAGTCATAAAAATGGCATCTCACAGCAATTTTTGGGGGTCCCACTTTTTTGTATGCATCATTCTGTTATAGCTCTTATTTTATATTGTGTTTTGGAAAAAGTTTGTCATAAACGTTACTTAATTCATAAAAAAAAAGTTTACAAAAGAAAACAAATTTTTATGCATATGTACATTTATCCATCCATCCATCCATTTTCTACCGCTTATTCCCTTTCGGGGTCGCGGGGGGCGCTGGCATGACTTCTTTCTTTCATGGATCTAAACTTTACCGCTGCCGGTATTTTTTTCTATATTTTTATTGGGATATTTTCAGAATTTGTTTGTTGTATTTTTGGCCAAAGTAAGACAAAGAAAACAAATTTTAACCACATTACTTCATTTTCCGACCCGCGTGTGCACAGATTTTTTTCCATGCGGCCACAGAGCTAAAATGAGTTGACTCCTGATCTAAACAGTCAGCTAGAAAAAAATATTTTATTGCAAGTTTCACTGCAATAAGGCGCTTTTGGTAGCCATCCAAAAGGTTCTGGCAAGCTTCTGGTTGAATTTTTGACCACTCTTGACAAAATTGGTGCAGTTTGAGACGGATAATTAAATATGTTCCTGCCTAAGCCCCTGGTCCAGAGTAGTCCGCTTGCATCCAGGGAGAACAAACCCCACAATAAGCTGCGTAAACCCCCACATCATGACAGATGTACAGCTTAAAGGCCTACTGAAACCCACTACTACCGACCACGCAGTCTGATAGTTTATATATCAATGATGAAATATTAACATTGCAACACATGCCAATACGGTCTTTTTAGTTTACTAAATTGCAATTTTAAATTTCCAGCGAAGTGTCGTGTTGAAAACGACACTTTGTTTGTTGTGAAGCTTTAATATGGAACAGAGCGGTCAAGTGAACATGTTTCTCTACCACCTGTCAACCGGCAGGTTTCGGTGAGAAAATTGTGGTAGTAAGTCGGCTGTTACCGTAAACATGAGCGGAGCTTGTGTCGTTCTTCCTGCAGCTGTCAAAGAGGCAGCTGCGAACTCTCTTAGCTCCTCTATGGCTTCCATCAGAGACACTGGCGGTCACCACACCCCTCCGACTTTCAGGTATGACTTTATAATCTCACTAAAACACTAGTAACACAATAAGCAGATAAGGGATTTTCCAAAATTATCCTAGTAAATGTGTCTAATAACATCTGAATCGCTCCTACTGCACTCCTCTTTTTTTTCTCTCTTCTAGTCCTTCACTCTCACTATCCTCATCCACAAATCTTTCATCCTCGCTCAAATTAATGGGGTAATCATCGCTTTCTCGGTCCGAATCACTCTTGCTGCTGGTGGCCATGATTGTAAACAATGTGAGGATGTGAGGAGCCCTACAACCAGTGACGTCACGGGCACATTGTCTGCTAATTCCGGTACAGGCAAGGCTTTTTTATTAGCGACCAAAAGTTGCGAACTTTATCGTCGATGTTCTCTACTAAATTATTTCAGCAAAAATATGGCAATATCACGAAATGATCAAGTATGACACATAGAATGGACCTGCTATCCCCGTTTGAATAAGAACATTTCATTTCAGTAGGCCTTTAAGTCAGGGGCCCCCAAACGTTTTAACTCGGGAGCCGCATTGACTTAAAACAATTTTGCCGGGGGCCGGGCTGTGTATATACAGTATATATACATATATATATATATATTACTCACGCACTAATTGAAAGAGCGTGCACTTGTGGCGCGAGACAATATGACAATATGATTTGCCTGATCGACTAGGAGACACTGAGAGTAACAGTTAGTAGAAAATGGATTAGAAAGGACAGATTTTGGAAAATAAAAATAAAAATACAATTTTAACGGGGGACTTCCTGCGGGACGGATTCTGGATGCTGGCGGGGTGTAGCTTGAGGACCTCTGGCTTAAGTTGTTCCACAGTCCGGGGTCAATTTTAGGCTTCATAATGCGCCACACATTTTCAATTAGAGACAGGTCTGGACTACAGGCAGGCCAGTCTAGTACCTGCAATCTTTCACTACTAAGCCACGCTGTTGTAACACGTGCAGACTGTGCATTGTCTTGCTGAAATAAGCAGGGACATCCATGAAAAAGACGTTATTTGGATGGCAACTTATGCTGCTCCAAAACCTGTATGTACCTTTCAGTATTAATGGTGCCTTCACAGATGTGTAAGTTACCCATGCCTTGGGCACTAATACACCCCCATACCAACACAGATGCTGGCTTTTGAAATTTGCGCCTATAACAGTCCGGATGTTTCTTTTCCTCTTTGGTCCGGAGGACACGACATCCACAATGTCCATTACATTTTTTAATGTCGACTCGTCAGACCACAGAAAACTTTTCCACTTTGCGACAGGCCATCTTAGATTAACTCGGGCCCAGCAAAGCTGGCGGAGTTTCTGGGTGTTGTTGATAAATGGCTTTCGGTTTGCATAACTGTGGTTACTGACAGTGGTTTTCTGAAGTGTTCCTGAACCCATGTGGTGATGTCCTTTACACACTGATGTCGCTTTTTCATGCAGATTCTCTGAACCTTTTTGATTATATTACAGACCGTAGATGGTGAAATCCCTGAATTCCTTGCAATAGCTCGTTGAGAACTGTTGTTCTTAAACTGTTCAACAATTTGCTCACGCATTTGTCCACAAAATGGTGACCCTTGCCCCATCCTTGTTTGTGAATGTCTGAGTGTAAAAGCATCTTCTATGAAATGCTCAATTATGGCACCCACCTGTTCCCAATTAGCCTGTTCACCTGTGGGTTGTTCCAAATAAGTGTTTTATGAGCATTCCTCAACTTTTTTTTTTTTTTTGCCACTTGTGCTATCTTTTTTGAAACATGTTGCAGGCATCAAATTCCAAATGAGCTAATAGTTGCAAAAAATAACAAAGTTTACCGGTTTGAATGTTAAGTATCTTGTGTTTGCAGTCTATTCAATTGATATTAGGTTGAATAGGATTTGCAAATCATTGTATTTTGGTTTTATTAACGATTTACACAACGTGCCAACTTCTCTGGTTGTGGGTTTTGTATATGCAGTTTAATGTTGTTTACTCATTCAAACTTAATTTCGATACAGTACACAAAGCTACAATAAGTGGACAGACTCCTTTTAAATATAAAGGAATATAAAGTATTCAGCTGGACTTGAAGTGGCGACCTTAGCTGCTTAGTACTCAGACTTTGTTTGATAAATGTGAAATAAAGTAGGCAGTGAAGAAGTGGAACGAAGGAAAATGACATCAATTATTTACCATATACTTTATTACATGTTGTAAAAGTAGTCAGTGGCACTCCATTTGTGTAGTTATTAGTCTCAACTCAGAATGCTAATGCTAACAAGCTAACGCTAAATCTGATGTGTTTGTGATAAACACTGACATATGTTATATACTGCTGTAATGAATGGGACATAAGGAATAATTAATTAATTTACTGACAGAGGACGACTTTCTGACTGTTGGACATTGCTGACAAAAAAGCCTGACTTTATGAAAAATGTGGTACACTTTATTTTTTAAATTATATTGTTTTGTATATTATTGCTTTGTATTTTACTATTCGTCATCAGCCTGACTGGTATTAACTACCTTCAACTGTTAAATGCAGTGGAAACACAAACCACACAGTTCTACAGGAAACCTACAGTTTTAAGAACTAAAGGTTCCAGGAACTTAAAATTCCTGATCATTTGATGTAAACGGCCTATTGACATCTTGGACACTTTTCAATTGAAAGGATGTTTAGGGATTATGATAGCATTTTTCAAGATAACAATACATATGGCCATAGAGTATAAGGTACATACATAAGGTTGTCCAATTTGAAATTTGTGATAGGCTTCAACCACCCCCATGACTCCGAGAGGGACAAGCGGTAGTAAATGGATGGATGGATGTTTCATGGCAATACTCCAACCTGCAAAGCTGATTTGAGAACAGCCATCAAAGAAAGTTGGAGAAAATTAATGAAGAGCCCTACTTTGCACTCGTTAGTGTCCATTCCTCAGAGACTGCAAGATGTTATAAAATCGTCCAACTAGATCTGACCAATAATGACCTGGATGAATGAGAACATCCACTGACATTGATAAAAGTTTGATCATACTATACTGGCTCGCCTGCACTGGCTTCCTGTGCACTTAAGATGTGACTTTAAGGTTTTAATACTTACGTATAAAATACTACACGGTCTAGCTCCAGCCTATCTTGCCGGCAAGAAATCTGCGTTCAAAGGACTCCGGCTTATTAGTGATTCCCAGAGCCCCAAAAAAGTCTGCGGGCTATAGAGCGTTTTCCATTCGGGCTCCAGTACTCTGGAATGCCCTCCCGGTAACAGTTCGAGATCCTACTTCAGTAGAAGCATTTAAGTCTCACCTTAAAACTCATTTATGTACTCTAGCCTTTAAATAGACTCCCTTTTTAGACCAGTTGATCTGCCGTTTGTTTTCTTTTTCTCCTCTGTCCTACTGGAGGGGGTCTGGTCCGGTGGCCATGGATGAGGTGCTGGCTGTCCTGAGTCAGGACCCAGGATGGACCGCTCGTCCAGAGTCGGGACCCAGGATGGACCGCTCGCCTGTGTATCGACTGGGACATCTCTGCGCTGCTGATCCGCTTCTGCTTGGGATGGTTTCCTGCTGGCTCCACTGTGGACGGGACTCTCTCTGCTGTGTTGGATCCACTTTGGATTGGACTCTCACGGTTGTGTTGGATCCACTATGGATTGAACTTTCACAGTATCATGTTGGACCCGCTCGACATCCATTGCTTTCGGTTCCCCTATGTGGTCCTCTCCAAGGTATCTCGTAATCATCGTCACCGACGTCCCACTGGGTGTGAGTTTTCCTTGCCCTTATGTTGGCTCTACCGAGGATGTCGTTGTGGTTTGTGCAGCCCTTTGAGACACTAGTGATTTAGGGCTATATAAATAATCATTGATTGATTGATTGAAAATGTATTCAAATCAATAGGGATAGTTTCAAGTGGCGGTACAACTATACAGTCAGTTTAAGCACTACTCAAGATTGATGACAATACAGGGCTAGCACACACAGCATCAATTACCTGCAGACGGTTGCCTTGACGACCTTGTAAATGTAGCCTACTCAGATGCCAGGATAAGTTATTTGCATGATCTTTGCATGTCACCCCATGCCATGTTTGCCCTTTTTCTTCCAGACATTCTGGGGCTCTAAGAGAAATTAATGTGCGAGTCTTATCTCGACGGCTGCCAAGGTTAGTTGGTGGAGTTCCAGACAAAGCAAAAGTGTGTGGGCGTTTTATAACAAAGGTCAGTTAACTGGGTCCCCGCATTGTTCTTCTGGTGGAAATATCACTCAGTGCATTCTCATGCATTCATGTGCTTGTGTCAAGCTGTGAACGGATCCAAAAGGGCTTGTTGTTAGTATTCATGATACAGTTCTCCGCAGGACAGGCCGACGCGATATAAACTCATCAGCTTGATTCACCTCATCACTACTGTTCCCAGGCGGTTACCTTCAATACCCGGGTATGACCACTGGGGGGCAGACACTTCCATCCAGATGTCCTCATTTTTGCAATGATGGAGTTGCATTGCTCACTATTGGTCCACATTATCGCCTCCTCTTTGCAGGGGGAGAATCCACCACCTTGACATGGTAGCTTCCATGGGAGCAGAGGGAGCCGTTGCTCTGACAACAGGCTTTTTCTGATATTGACTAATGAGATAGGCCGCTATACGTCACCCGAGCTCTCAACACTCTTTGACCATATGAGTGGGGGGGTTGAGTGGGAGAATGTATCACAGGACTAATAGGAGTCTGTATTTATAGACCGTAAGGGAGTCTCCAGGGCGAGTGAAAGGTTACTGTACATAAAAGACTGAAATGTAAATAGCGTTGGACAGTACGTGCCTGTCTCACTGTATTTAGGCGGGTGTCAGCCCACAACAAGGTGAAAGACATAAATATTGGGCCATTCAATATGGGGTGGGTTCTTTTTGCTTGTGGATTTGCTTCAAATGTTAAACACGAGGCTTGAATTACATTTTAAAGACAGGAAGTATTGAACTCATCATGGCCCTATTTATAGTCAGTATTCACACGTCCGATTCTGCTGACATCCTGAGCTCCTAACTATTCCAAGGACAAAGTATGTTGGCATTTTAAAATCATGACTATTGTTGTGTGCAAAGCAAATAGAAGTGCAACCACGCCAAAGGTAAATTAATTTACATTGTGAAAACAATAATACAGACAGCAAACAAGCATTATTTAGATGTTGGTCTTTTATTGAGTATTTCAATACAGTCCACACTGTCCCCTTTCCTTCCATGTAGCGCACATTAGTCTAACTTTCTCTTAGGGTGAAAATACTGATCATGATGCAGTCTGAATGTGGATAACACTGAATCACAGAGCCTAAAAAACACCGGATACTGGAGTTAGTACATAACACATTTAGAGGTGGAGATGGATTGGCTTCATTTTATATTTACAAGTGGAAGTGTTTTTGTACAGTTGGAAGAAAACAATGGAAAAGACACCACTGCCAGGCCCTGGCTCATCCACGCTGTACATGCATCTCAGACCATGACATTGCAGCAGCGGATACAGGGTTTCATTGTAACATTTTCAGGTATTGTTTTCAAAATGATGTGACGGTATGGAATGAGGCTATTGAAACCCTGACGGAAAGCGCCTAAGTGCAACTACAAGGGACGTATCACACAAGAGACAGGACAGCACAAGAAGCAAGCATCAGAAAAACGGAGCACTAGTCAGTTAAGTAGAGTCAAAGAAGTTTTCATAACTGTATTAATGTATTTTCCAATCTAATTTTTGGTCCATTTGTGTGAGTCTTATTCAATAGTTCCACGATCGTAGGGTGCACTTTGCCCTGCGAGACCAGTGTGGTGTGTAAGTAGTATTAGTAACTGGTGAATTAGTGTGAAGGTGCTGATGTTAAAGGACATTTTTTGCTCCTGAGCTCTAAGGGGATTTGACTATTAGATGACACTTTCAAAGAGATTGGCATTCTTGGATTCTGCAGGGGGCAGCAGTTTGGCTTCGCTTTCTGGGGCCAGGTAATCCAGGTGATGTCTGCCCCAAACTGGTGTGGTTAGGTGCTGCCATCGCTGCACGAGGAAAGATAAGGGTAAATTGATCTGTGAGGGTTCGTGGTTATCCAAGTAACTGTGTGAGCATCAGACAAAGACTTGGATCATGCAGCTGGACTTGGCTGGATATTCCTGAAGACCTTGCATTGGCTTTGTTATTGTTCTAATCACTAGTGATGACCATCATTGAGGGCTCTACATATCGCACAGTGGCAGGGATACATCAAGAAGGGTACGTACATCGGTGTCACTGAAAAGTGTGGTGGGACGACAATGTCATTGTAGTATAAAATGTTCAAAACTAAAAAAAAGACTTTGACCCGGTTCTATCTCCCAATAGTAAAGAATCCTTTAAAAAAAATCCTAAATCTACAGGTGAGATCACCCCATCACTTTTTCCTTATCACATTTCTGACATTGCCTGAAAGTTTTATCAAAGTCCACCCATAGCTTTTTAAATTATATTGCTATTTTTCCATAGCAGAATAAAATGAACAGATTCAACCATCATGTCAGTCATCAACTCTCTTTCTGTCTGGGTTGTTAACACACACACAGAGAAGTTTAGCCTCCTGACAAAAACGTATCGTAGTAGTAATGACCAGGATGACCCTCAAAATCTAATCAGTTCTGGTACTTTTGTTGTGTGCTGGGATTATTTATGAACTTTCAAAAGTCTGCAAAGTTCTGCAGGACGATTAGGGAAGAATTAATACTTCATACTTTACAGTTAATTCGCATTTTCCACTATACCGTCGATGGTTAAAGTAATTTGCACTAACACGCTTTCACTTGGAAGGTGGTACTTGGCACTCCCAATGATCTTGACACCCTTATGACCTTTTACAGTGAAATTTTTACAAAAGTCTTGTGGGCATGAGTCTGTTATTGGCTCTCCTTGCAACTCTTGTGACCTATAAAAACTTGCTGATCACACTGATCCCATTTGTGGATTTAAAACTTAGTCCGTACCATATCTTATGCTCACATGACCCATGCATCAAGATCAAACCAATCAAAAAGGTCCTCAGTAACCCTACAGAAATTTACTTTTAGCCTTACAGTATAGCTCAGTGTTCAGGCTTGGTAACAACTGGAACAACTACCAATCAATGAAACTATACTAAGTCAATTACTTTTTCTGACGGCTACCAGCTTCGGTAGGAACAAGTAGCTGACTGTTAAAAGGCTACGTGTGATTAAGAATCTGCTAACAAGTCCAATTCCTTGAGTCAAAGGGCTAGGGAGCAATTTATTTGACGGATGGTCTTTAATGAGTGAATCAAAGAACACATAAATCTAAGGAGACACATTTGCTCTTTTATGAGAAAACATGGACAAGGACAGGAAGATGAATACACTGACCTCCCGCAGTGATCCTTTGCAGCGCAGCAACTTGTAGACAACAGTCAGTGGGATACAAAGCATAGAAGAGAGAGCCAATGCCCAGCCAAGCATTTCACCCCACAAGGGGTAGGTGTACACAGTGTTGTAGGTTAGGGGCTTGTAGTTCACTACATGAAAGAAGAACACTCCCTAGAAGTACATTTAAAGGTCAGTTATTTGCTACAATCAAGCAAAAGAAATAAAGAAACATACAAAGTAAAGCTTACCACACAGACAAAGGGTGTTACATAAGACCAGCACCACTTCATGTAGGGTAAGGGCTGATAACCAATCATACGGGACACATCATCCATGAAACGGTCTGCGCCTGCCAAGGACACAATCACACAGTAAGTTTGCTTTATTACCATGATTGATGATGCTAGGAAAAGATGCATAGAATGCAAAGTGTATATCTCACCATAGACCCAAGCAATCACCACACACTCCCAGAAAGCCTGCCACAGCAGAGTTATGCCGCTGGCAGAATAGTAGTCAAACAGCTGGAAGACATACATCCCTCCCTGGCAGGAAGAGAGTGAGTAGTCAGCAATGAACATTTTTGATTAATACTTAATATGTGACCTATTTGAGGCCTCCTTGGCATTAAAACAATTCATTTTTATGGTTTTATATTCCCATTGAGCCATGAGCTACTGGGTCCAAAGAAAAAGCCTAAACGACTTGGAAAGCAAATCGTATAATAAAAAGTGTAGGTACAATCACCTAAATGGAAGTACTTTGGTACTCTTTTGTAGAAGAGTATACATAAATACTTTCTGTAGTGTCAAAGTCTGGATACGGATAATACTGTTTTTAAAGGTTTATTAAAGGAGTCATATTATGATTTTTTTTCTACATATAAAACACTTCATTGTGGTCTACACAACATGTAATGGTGGTTTTAAGGACATATAAAACACTTTATTGTGGTCTACACAACATGTAATGGTGGTTCTAAAGTCCAAATGTTGCATTGTTTCTTTTACAGAATACATTCAAGACTCTTTTTGACTGTCTCCTTAGAAGGGGCCGTTTTGTGGGCGGTTTCATTTAAAGTCGTCCTCGAGGCCAAGCCCGCTTCAACTGCGTCTCCACTCTGTCAGCCATGTTGTAGTTTTTAGCGCTTCCATTTTGAATCTACTGACAGATAAGTTACTACTATACGCAACTTTGTATTACAAATGACAACAGCGGAGGATTTTAGCATGCAAATGGTTGTACGAGCCAGCCTGCCCCACAACAAGAGGACCGAGAAAAACTACAACTGAATAGAAATGGCAGACTTTCACAAAACTCTACCATATATGGGGATATCTGCTGAAGTTACTAAGGCAAAATAAGCCACAAAACTGCTATTTTGGAGCATCCTTTAAAGAGAGCGACATTGTTTTATAAATATCTCTATCCCTCTCCAAGGTTTGAGTTCACATTTCCGGCACTTAAATACACAAAAACAAGTACCCACAGGTAAGAAAAGTTGGTTTTGCACTGTAGGGACCTTTTTGACGGTTTTCAAATACCATTATCAGGACGACTGACAATTAGGAGGTTAAATGGGGAATTATACCTCTGTGACCATGGACATGTCAATGAGGAAGCAAACGACGCAGCAGATGGCTGCCACCACCTCTCGCCGCAAGGAGCCCAGGGTGGATTTTGGGGGAAGCATGTCCATGATTCCTGTTATCAGACCCTCTACTCCGACAAACTGAAATTAAAAACAAAAATTGAAAAAGTAAACAAAGAATATAAAGTAAATTAGAGTCACATTGGGATACAAGTCAGAGTGTATTAATGAACCTCTCAAGGCTCTTCTGTCATATAGATTTTATTGTTCATTAAGATATTAGATGTACATGTAACAATGTATTCACTGGGTACAATTAAAAAATTGAAACACATAATCAAAATATACAGTATGTACATCAAAGACGCAGGGTAATATTGGATAATCACATAATACACATTGGTTTAAAGGGGACCTATGATGATTATAATCTACATTTAAAACCCTTCCTTGTGATAATATGTTTTGGATATGCTCCACAGTCACATTTATAATAAGTTTTTTGAGTATGCCTGCAACATGTTTGATTCTGGAGGCGTTCCTGATTGCAAATGAAACCGCGCCCCCACTTCTCCAAAAGTATCATAATTGATCTTTTGAATGATTAAATATACGTCTTAAAGTCGTCGCCACAATTTTTTTTCCAGACAGTCAAAAATAAACCTCATAAACATTATATAGATTCACCTAGTCACACCATTAGGTACACCTGCACACTCGCTAATCAATCCAGTCTGCTGCTTTTATGAGCATTAATGTCACTGCCTGTCAGTGTTGGTGTTATGCGCATGGCATGATTGAATTAAAAATAGTGCTTGGTCCTAGCTTTTTGTGTTCCCTCATAGTCTGAAGCTGGCTGATAGCTTGACTTAATGTCCAAATAAGTACGTCCACTTTGACTTAATGTCCAAAAAAAGTACGCCCACCTCACTGTGATGTCACAACGTAGCCAGAACAAACCCACACACTGCGTGCAAGCTCACAGCAAAATACATTAACCTTATGATTTGATGCTTCGGCATTGTTTAACATGAGTATCCAACCTTGTAACAACATTTGTAAGTTAGAAAAGACAAAATTCACCATACACCTTTTAAAATATTTGGATCCAGACTTAAATACTTGGAAGCAGTGGAACTGCCATGACATACTACTCCTAAAAAAAAATGAAGTCAGGACTTAAGTTAAGGAATGTCAATGCAGTCTGACAGAAAATTACATATTTTATGCTTGTTTTGGACATTTTACAATTTTATAAAATATACCAACTGATGAACAGCCCATTGAAAGAAAGCCAATATCCAAAATAACCTGAAAAGAAGACTGTTCTAGCCGTATTAATAAGATTTATTCAAAACAATGCGGTCGTCACAAGAAAAGGTGCAAACGGCATGGAGAAGACAGTAGGCAATAAACAGAAACTGAGAGTGCATGAATGGACAGTAGAATGACCCTCTGTGTGAATCAGACAGAAGCTCATTGACAAATCTAGAGACTGTTAAACAATAGATGTAGGCACTAACAGACACTCAACAAATTGCTGCGGCAAAATGCAACGCTAAAACTGGACAAACGAATGTACAAACCCCGTTTCCATATGAATTGGGAAATTGTGTTAGATGTAAATATAAACGGAATACAATGATTTGCAAATCCTTTTCAACCCATACTCAATGGAATGCACTACAAAGACAAGATATTTGATGTTCAAACTCATAAACTTTTATTTTTTATTCCAAATAATAATTAACTTAAAATTTTATGGCGGCAACACGTGCCAAAGTAGTTGGGAAAGGGCATGTTCACCACTGTGTTACATCACCTTTTCTTTAAACAACACTCAATAAACATTTGGGAACTGAGCAAACTAATTGTTGAAGCTTTGAAAGTGGAATTCTTTACCATTCTTGCTTGATCTACAACTTAAGTTGTTCAACTGTCAGGGGTCTTGTTATCGTGTTTTACGCTTCATAATGCGCCACACATTTTCGATGAGAGACATGTCTGGACTGCAGGCGGGCCAGGAAAGTACCCGCACTCTTTTACTACGAAGCCACGCTGTTGTAACACGTGGCTTGGCATTGTTTTGCTGAAATAAGCAGGGGCATCCATGATAAAGTTGCTTGGATGACAACATATGTTGCTCCAAGACCTGTATGTACCTTTCAGCATTAATGGTGCCTTCACAGATGTGTAAGTTACCCATGCCTTGGGCACTAATACACCCCCATTCCATCACAGATTCTGGCTTTTGAACTTTGCGCCTATAACAATCCGGATGGTTATTTTCCTCTTTGTTCCGGACGACACCACGTCCACAGTTTCCAAATATAATTTGAAATGTGGAAGTGTCAGACCACAGAACACTTTTCCACTTTTCCACTTTGCATCAGTCCATCTTAGATGAGCTCGGGCCCAGCGAAGCCGGCGGCGTTCCTCTGTGTTGTTGATAAAATGCTTTCGCTTTGCATAGTAGAGTTTTAACTAGCACTTACAGATGGAGCGAACAACTGTAGTTTACTGACAGTGGTTTTATGAAGTGTTCCTGAGCCCATGTGGTGATATCCTTTACAGACTGATGTCGGTTTTTGATGCAGTATCGCCTGAGGGATCAACGGTCCGTAATATCATCGCTTATGTGCATTGATTTCCCCAGATTCTCTGAACTTTTTGATGATTTTACGGACCTTAGATGGTAAAATCCCTAAATTCTTTTGCAATAGCTCGTTGAGAAATGTTGTTCTAAAACTGTTCGACAATTTTCTTACAAATGGTGACCCTCGCCCCATCCTTGTTGTGAATTACTTAGCATTTCATGAAGCTGCTTTTATACCCAATCATGGCACCCACCTTCCCAATTAGCCTGCACACCTGTGGGATGTTCCAAAATAAGTGTTTGATGAGCATTCCTCAACTTTATCAGTATTTATTGCCACCTTTCCCAACTTCTTTGTCACGTGTTGCTGGCATCAAATTCTAAAGTTAATGATTATTTGCAAAAAAAAAATGTTTATCAGTTTGAACATCAAATATGTTGTCTTTGTAGCATATTCAACTGAACATGGTTGAAAATGATTTGCAAATTATTGTATTCCATTTATATTTATATCTAACACAATTTCCCAACTCATACGGAAACAGGGTGTGTACATGATTGTGTAACAAGGAAATGTATTTGTGTTTTCATGCAGTCTACATTACCTGACTGTCGAGGCCCAATATGAGCAACATAAAGAAGAAGAGTGCAGCCCAAAGCGGGGCCATTGGCATCAGAGTTACAGCCTTGGGGTACGCTATAAAGGCCAGGCCGGGTCCTACGTATGAACAAACGGCATTTAACAAATGTCCTGGATAGTGCGTTCAATAGATTTGGGATTTTCAGCATACATTTTGCGGTAAAGTTGTAGACTTACCACTCTCAGCTACCTTACTGATGTCCACACCTTGCTCTGCAGCCATGAAGCCCAACACAGAGAACACGACAAAGCCGGCAAAGAAGCTGGTTCCACTATTAATGAGGGCCAGCACAAACGCATCTCTGGGAAAAAGAAGATATAAGAAAAAAGATATTAGGAGAATAGCATGGAAACACAACATAAATTATTATTCTTAGTACACAGAAACATGTCAAAAAGGGCAGGATAAATACTGGCAACAGAATGAGTGGGTCGGGATGATACATAGGAGATAAATATATCTAGACAAGCTGCTGTTGTCCTTGTAGTGATACAAAGCAAATACGGCAACGGCAAGTTTGGCTGAGGGGAGAGAGGGTGAAAGACCTGATGGCTACTTACTAGATCTAAACATATCCCTCGCTGGATTAAACACACATGCTTGTACAAATACGGAAACCATGAACTCAGATTCTCTTTTTAAAAAGTTAAGAGCACAATTACAATGCTGACATGAATAGCTTAGTAATGAAATGGCCTGGAAAGACCTGGCCAGACCAATTCCAACTATGACTTAGAGGAAAGTAATGGGATTAATGATTGATGATCATTAATACATTTCTGCCACTGCAAACCGCACTCATTCAACAGAAACATGTTCTATCAGTCCGAGAGAGCACCCACGGGAATCCTAATGCACGTGCACATACAAAACAAGTGAGTGATGGAAGCTCGGGTTAATAAAACAGTATATATCTCGAGCACGATAATAAAATATAATCCAAGGCCACATTTAGCGGCCCAAGAAGTTAAAAAGATAAACAATCAAGTCAACACTTACTGCAGCACAAATATGTTAAACGTTGTGATAGCTGCTGAATATGTACATCATTATTTTTGCATGAACCTGCATCTTTGAGTGATTCATTTACTTAAATGGCTATTTTGGATCCACTGAAGGACAATCTAAAGTTTTTCAATCCACACTATTTCATTCTATGTCATTGCCATCATACTGAATGTCAGTGATGTGAGTATGAAATAAAAAAGATCAAAACATTTAAGGCAGTGGACTAAATTTACAGTGTCCATGCATATTCATTTGTGAGCTGGTCTATGTGTAAATATTAAGCACGGCTGAGTTGAGATAGCGTCAGATGTAAATTCATCTTTCAACTACCAATTAAGGTCAAGACTGTGAACATGTCAGAGGTCAGAGTATTCATGATGTTATACTTACTACAGACGTTCCAAATATGCAAGCAGCAAGCAATGAGATGTACTAAAATTATCCGCTTTACTTTTGCAGGGCTTTGTCACGTAAGGGTCTATATTTGTTTACACATCTCAGATGACAACAACAGTTTGAGTGTTAAGCTACAGTAAATGGAGCTACCTGAGTTAGAAACAGACAATTAATCACCCTGCTTTGAGGGACACATTCACCTTCTACTACCAGTGTCTATTTTGTATCACACATTTGAGAAGGTGCTACAGTTTTGAACTACTATCCCTGACTACCACACCGAAAATTTACTTTTGTAATACTCGGGTTAAAAGGTCACAGGAAGTAGCATGAATAGTATGTCTGATGCTTGAGTTATGTTGACCTCTTTCCAGTTTGACAGTGTTTAAACTCACTGGTAACAGTTGTTATGGAAGCGGTTGTAGCTGCCCAGTGCAGTCAGGGCACCCAGCCCGATGGCATAGGAGAAGAATATCTGGGTACCAGCATCAATCCACACCTACCACAAAGGAGTAACAATGTTTTGAATTGCAGGATTTGGTATAGACTTCAGCCAAGCTTTGTAATTAGTATTATGATCAAATCTTACAGGGCAGGTGGATTAGCTGGATCATTACAGATATGTCATATTGCAAACGACAAATTGTCAAGCTGCACCAACCGCTATAACATATAATTATCACAGAGGACTAATTCATCAATAATCACTTTTTGCAAAAGTTTCTAAACGTTTTCAATGTGCTTTTTGCCAGATACTTTTGATACAAACTCTGGCCTCTTTGAACAAAAAGGCCACAATGCCACAGACAGAATGTATAAACACTTAAGTGCAAATGTATGAGCTGTACCTGTGCTTCTCCCAGTTTGGACCAATCTGGTTTTAGGTAATATAAAATCCCATCTAGAGCTCCAGGTAAGGTGACACCATGGGCCAACAGAACAACCAGAACCACATAGGGGAACAGAGCTGTAAAGTATACAACCTACAGGAAGAAGAACAATACAATAAATGCAGAGCAGATACAGGAGACATTTTGGTGATTATGGTGGATAGGAGAAGTTCAAGTGTTATGTGTCTGACATTGTGAAAGTTAACAGTAAGCTGTAGCTCTTCAAATTAAATGAAGTGCGTAAAAAAAGATGTGTTTGTATTGACTGTAAACAGGCTAAATGATACAGGTCAGTGCTTTTTAATGTGCTCTATTTGTTATGGTCAAATGTAACTGCACCAAAGTATGTTTTTAGCACTTTGATGATTAAGCAATTACCTGCTTTGTAAATACTCAAGTCTTATGCCCATTAGGTCCTCGGTGTAGATGTGTAATGGGCCCTGTCATGTAACTTTGAAGAAAAGGTAGCCTGTAAATGGAAAGCCAGACAATTTGTAAACCTCCTGCAATAGCAGGGGTTTTTGGCAGACCTTTTCAAACGTTGTCTTTGACAGCTTATGATAAAAAAGCAGCACCCTGCTACCCAGTAAAAGTCCAAGCTCACTTGCTATGGTCAAAGTAAAGTACTGAGAAAGCACATATTTGCCTTGAACTGGGGGTGAGCATGGCCTCGTTCCAAATTTCAAATATCTACATGGATGACCTTTGCTAATCCGCTTATAACCAGCTAGTTCTTTCATTCTCTTTGCTCTCTTTTGAGTTGTACCTACTCTAAAGATACAAATATCAACCATGGACATTTACTTGGAAAAACAATTCTATACTTGGCATGACAATTGATTAAACACTAACAAGTACATTGAAATGTTAATTACATCCATCAGTGTACGTTTATACTCAGACTGAAGCAATAAACTTTAATAATGACATTTTTTAACAATAAGAAAAATTGTAATAAGCAACCACACAATGAGTACAAGAATGTGCGCTTTTATGGGTTTCAGTCTAGACACTGATCCTCTCACTACACCAAAGCTGATTGGGGGTCAAAGGGAAAAATGCCGCAATTATTTTCAGCCTTTGTGTGGAACTACACAAATATTAGTCTGCACCCTGTGAACCGTGATTGGCAAAAGACCGTATTTAAATATGTAATAAATCTTTGCTCTATAAACCCAAAACATGGTACTCATCATTGAGATTGTAATTGTAAAGCAAGACAAAACGTACCTTGCCTGTAGATTTAACTCCCTTCCACATGCAGAAGTAAACAATGATCCAGGTGGCGAGGAGACAGAGCACCATCTCATAGCTGATGTTACCGGGCTCATGAAGACCGCCA